>NW_023425388.1:46003187-46160687 GCF_014108415.1 Molossus molossus | reverse complement strand
AGACTTGAGGGAATGCCTCTGCAGTTCTCTGAAGCTGTCTTTCGGTGCATCGCCCTTATCTCCAATACTCTACCCACAAATTCTAGCTGCCTATATTTTCTTAAAGTGATCTATCACTTCAGTGCAGCAAGATCACGAGGCTCAGCTTGGGTTTCCCCTCCCTACAGTATGATCTGTAAACTGCCTTCAGAAAGAAAATTAGTATAATCACAAACCTTACCTCATTTGTTCACCTTCTGTTAGGGTTTATGATCTGGGACTGTCTATTGTTCAATATCTGAAAATAGTTGTTCTATATATTATGCTTGATTTTCTAGTTATTTATAATGGGAAGGCAATTCTGTAGCAGCTTATTCTTTTGGGAGAAAGTGGAAGTCTTAATACATTTTAATAACAAGTCAGTCTTCATGTATTTGTCTGCATTCATCAGGAGAGAAAACTGGTTTTCAAAACCAAAGGTGTTGATATTCAGGTACTTTTCTTGACCACTTCTTCAGAACCAAGTTTATACATACTATAAGCATCCAGAAGCTCGGATCCAGCTTGGTGTGCTTAGTTTTTTCTTCCTACCTGCCAAAACAGTCCCTCAACTTGGATACTTTTTCACAGCTCTACTCCCTCCTGTCCAAAATTCTAAACTCTGCTGACTCTTAAATGTCTCCAGTTCCTGTCCAGTGCCACATTCCTGGTCTTCATTTTTCAGGTCATCTCTTTCCATCTGATGTACCATTTGACCTATTTTCCTAGCCTAAGCCCTTTCCTTACCTCTTGTGTCAGATGGCATGCATTATATTACAAGTGACATAAAATCTAACTCAAATTAGTTTTCATAAAATAGAGAATTCATTGACTCTGTTGACTGCAAGTATGCTGGTTAATCAGGATTTTAAGTTATTTGATTCAGTGGCTAAAAGATGTCCTCACCTTTTTTCCCAGCTTTATTGAGGTATAATTAACAAATAATAATCGTATATATTTAAGGTATACAAACAACGTGATGGGTTAATACACGTATCCATTGTGAAATGATTACCACCATCAAGCTAATTAACACATGACCTCATATAGTTACCTTTTGTTTTTGTTTTTGTTTTTGTTTTTGATATGGTGAGAACACTTAAGACTTACTCTCATTCTTTGCTTTCTCTTTCATAATATCAACATATCCCAAAGCCAACTTCACTCCTAGTAGCACTTCCAGGCTTCTTATCCTAACCAAACAGTACAGAAGATGAGAAAGATAAAGAGAGATTCTTTCTTAGATGTCGCCAGAAAATATTTTTTCCAGTATCTTTGGCCCAAATCAAACCAGATATCACCTCTGAACCAAAATCTTGGCCAGGTAATAAGATGATATTCCTACATATGCAGACCCTTCCCTAGAGACAAGGGTAAACTCAAGCTCCCGAAACACATAGGCTGAGTCAAAGAGGAATAGATACTCAAATGAAAATCAAACAGTGATCAAGAGACGGGGGAATGGATGTTGAGGAAGCAACCCCACTGTCTACTATACCATGCATTTTGGTTTTCGGATCTCCCTTGGCTCCATGTTCTGAAACTCAATGGCCATAGTTTGACCCAACCCCTCAGTTATTCAGGAGGGGAGTTTTAGTATAAATCTTGGAAATAAATTTATTTTGTGACTTTATTTCTTTACATGAAGCTATATATTTCTGTAGTGTTTTATATATCCTCACTGAGCTGAAATAATTTCAAATACTTAAACTAGTAGTTAAGTATTTTACCCTACTCCTACTAGGTGTGTGACCTTGGATAATTTATTTCTCTTCTTTGTACCTCCCTTTCCTCATCTGTAAGACAGGGGTAATAATTGTACTTATTTATGAAATTTCAGAATAAAATAAGCCAAAATATACTAATATACATAAAACACTTGAAACATGTGAATTTAGGAAATATTCAATAAATGTTCATTATTTATTTGTTATTTTATATTATTTTTAGTAGTAGTAATACTAGTATTGGTATTTGAATATATGACAATGTACAGATCCATTCATGATGTGATTTAATTAAAAACAATTATTTTTCCTATATTAATCCTTTAGGCATATCATCCTTTTATCATCTCAAAGTGTATACATAATACTGTTGCAAAGTATATATATCCACACCAACTCTGTATTCCTAGAAACTTGTCATTTAAATTATATTGACATGGACAATACACAGAAGAGCCTTTGGTTAAACAAAATTGTGAAAACATTTCACAAATGCTTAGTCATACAAACAACCTATAACAATTACTGAAAATTAATTTTAATTTTATAGAAAATTAGTGATAAAATATGTAAGAGGCACATTTGAAAGAGGTAATGATGACAGCAATTCCCCAACTCATTAAGGTAAGGATTCCTGAGAAGTTGGATTTCAAAATTTTAATAAAATTAAAAAATGTTTAAAGGAAGGAAAAAAGGTAGGAAAGAAGAGAAAGCAAAAGGGAGGAAAGAAAAATAGAAAACATCTAGAGGGAAAAGATCTGGGTTTGTTTCCTGAATCTACCACCTACTTGCTATGTACTCTTGGGCAAGTAACCTTTCTGGTTCAATTTATTCATCTTTAAAACAACAGATAACGGTACCTACATAAGCATTGGGTTTAATTAGCTCTAACATTTTAAGATCTCTGAAATGAGAAAGAGCCTTAAATGTCTTATAATCTATCGAATCTTAGATTCAACCAAATGCGGCAGTGCTATGATGTAAAGCACCTGGGACAGGGCGAGGGCAATCCTTTTCATTCGCTTCTCTGGCTACACTCCTATTTATTTTCTTAATAAACCCAAAGCCCAGGGCATAAAACAAAATTCTGAAGAAGACATATGAAAACGTCTACTAATCATAAATAAATTTAGATCAACATGAATTAGGGAAACAAGCCCTAAAATTGACTTTAAGGAAAAATAAGAATCTACTTGCATTTCAAATAAATAACAACCTCAAAAAGAAAAGAAAACCATCCAAATAATTGAGACTATATGGATCCTCAGTCTAAAGGCAAAATGTATTGAAAAAGAAAAAAAAAAATCCAAGTAACTTTACAATCCAAGTTTGTTATAACTTTTTAAAACTATGGCTGACTAGCCAAATCTAGATAACTGCCTGCTTTTTTCATATAAAGTTTTGTTGGAACACAGCCATGCTTTTTTGTTCCCTATTGTCTATGGCTAATTTCCTGCTACACCAAAAACTATTAGAACTAATAAATGAATTCAGTGAAGTTGCAGGAAACAAAATTAATATATAATAATCTGTTGTGTTTCTATACACTAATTACAAACTAACAGAGAAATTAAGAAAATCCAATTTACAATTGCATCAAAAAATAAAATAAAATACCTAGGAAGAAATTTAACCAAGATTAAAAACCTATACTCTGAAAACTATAAGACATTGATCAAAGAAATTGAAGAGGACATATGCCCATGGGTAGAAAGAACTAATATCATTAAAATATCCATACTACTCAAAGCAATCTATATGTTTAGTGCAACCCCTATCAAAATACCAATTTTTCATGGAACTAGAACAAATAATCCTAAAATTTATATGGAACCACAAAAGACCCCAAATAGCCAAAGCAATATTGAGAAAGAAGAGCAAAGTCAGAAGTATCATGCTACCTAATATCAAACTATACTTACAAGACTATAGCTCTTAAAACAGGTTGGTACTGGCATAAAACCAGACACATAAATCAACAGAAGAGAATAGAGAGCCCAGAAATAAAACCACACCTATATGGTCAATTAATCTTAGACAAAGGAGGCAAGTATACACAATGGGGTAAAGACAGTCTCTCCAATAAATGGTGTTGGGAAAACTGGTTAAGATACATGCAAAAAAATAATAATAAAACTAGACCACTATCTTACACTATGTACAAAAATAAACTCAGAATGGATCAAAGACATGAATGTAAGACCTGAAACCATACAACTCCTAGAAGAAAACGTAGGCAGTTAACTCTGTGACACTGCTCTTAACAATATTTTTTTGGATATATCTCTTTGGGCAAGGGAAACAAAAATAAACAAATGGGAATATATCAAACAAAGACATTTTTGCATAAAATAAACTAACAACCAAAAGAAAAAACCTACTAAATGGAAGAAGATAGCCACCTGTGATACATCTGATAAGAGGTTAATATCCAAAATATATAAGAAACTTATACAATGTAACAACAAACAACCCAATTTTTAAAAATGGACAGATGAGTTGAATAGGCATTTCTCTAAAGAGGACATACAGGTGGCCAACACACAGATGAGAAGATGTTCAACATCACTAATCATCAGGGAAATGCAAATCAAAAACCACAGTGAGATATCACTTCATACCTGTCAGAAAGGCAGTCATCAATAAATCAACAAAAAAGTGTTGGTAAAGATGTGGGAAAAAGGGAACCCTCATGAACTGTTGGTGGGATTGTAAGTTGGTACAGCCACTATGTAAAACAGCATAGAGGTTCCTCAAAAAATTAAAAGTAGAACTACCATATGACCCAGCAATTCTACATCTAGGTATTTATCTGAAGAAATCCAAAACACTAATTTGAAACAATATGTGCACCCCTATGTTCATTGCAGCATTATTTACAATAGCTGAGATATAGAAGCAACCTAAGTGTCCATCGATATATAACCAGATAAAGAAGTGGTACATATATACAATGGAATTTTACTGAGCCATAAAAAATGAAATCTTTCCATTTACAACAACACCCTAGAGGGTGTTATGCTAAGAAGTGAACTAAGTCAGAGAAAAAGAAATACTATATGATTTCACTTATACTTGAAATTTTAAAAACAAAGTAAATGAACAAACAAAACAGAAACAAATTTATGAATACAGAAATAAATTGATAGTTACCAGATGGGAGGAGAATTGGGAGAATGGGTGAAAAGAACTAAAAAGTACAAATTGCCAGTTATAAAACTAATCATGGGGCTGGGTGGGTGTAAAGTATAGCATAGGGAATATAGTCAGTAATACTGTAATACTATATGTGGTATCAAATGGGTACTAGACATCAGAGTAATCCTTCTGTAAGGTATATAAATGCCTAATCACTATGTTGTACACCCGAAACTAATATAATATTGTATATAAATTATAATTTAAAAATAAATTTTTAAAAATTATAAAAAGATACTCCAAAGAGTTAGCAGTGTGAGAATGTTCACTGTAGTATTATTTATAACAGTCAAGATTTTGAAAATAATCTAAATGTCTGTATTTAGAGTTCTTTAGGTCACAAGTGACCAAGAACTCAATTTAAAAGGGTTTAACAAAAAGAAAATATATTGCTCTTATAACTAATAAATCTCCAACAAAGCGGGCATTAGAGCTGTCTTCAGGTTTCAACAATGTCACCAAAATCCATCTTTTTAAAAAACTTTTTATTGTTGACAGTATTACAAATGCCCCCCCATTTTTCATGCTTTTGTACCCCCTCCACCCAAACCCCCACACCACCCCAGGCCTTCACTACATTATTGTCTGTGTCCATGGGCTATGCATGTATGAATATATGGTCTTTGGTTCATCTCTTCCTGTCCCCCCCACACCCCTCCCCTCTGAGATCTGTCAGTCTGTTCCATGTATCTATGTCTCTGGACCTATTTTGTTCATTTTTGAGTTGACTAATTCTGAGGGTCAGTTTCAACCTCTAACTGGCCCACTTTATAGTTCTCATTTGAATACCACTAAATCCAGAGCATGAAAATATTATTTTCCCAGAAGTTCTGACAAATGCCTCTTGCATCACACTAGCTCTAACTTGGTTACATATCCACCCTGAACCTAATCATATGACTTTTCTAGAGCAATCTCACCCAAAATCCATGACTAAAAATTGGGTAATTGAAGTTTACAAAAAAATGTGGGATACGATTACTACTAAGAGGGAATAATTTAGCCCTGGCAAGTTTGGCTCAGTGGTTAGAGAGTTGGCCTACGGACCAAAGAGTGTAGGTTCGATTCTAGTCAAAGGCACATACCTTGGTTGGGGTTCAGTCCTTGACCCTGGTCGGGGTTGTGCAGAAGGCGACCAATGAATGTGTCTGTCTCACATTGATGTTTCTCTCTCTCTCTCCCTCTCATTCCATCTGAAGATAAGTGGAAAAATATCTTCAGGTGATGATTAAAAAAAAAAAGAGGGAGAATTTATACTAGGTAATAGCCACAGGTATCTACTATGATGTCTAGTAATAAACCATTGCTTAAATATATTATGATTCATCCATTAAAATTATATTGAAGAATATGTTTTTACATGAAAAATTTCCATAAATTTTGTTAAGCTAGGGTAAGAGCAGCCCTGGCCAGATGACTCAGTTGGAGCATTGTCCTATACACCAAAAGGTTGTGGGTTTGATTCCCAGTCAGGGCACATACCTAGATTTTGGGTTGGATCCCTGATGTTTCTCTCTCACATCTGTTTCTCTCTCTCTGTCTCTCTGTCTCTCTCTGTCTGTCTCTCTCTCTCTAAACATATCCTCAAGTGAGGATTTGAAAAAAGATAGGGTAAAAACAGTAACTAAAAGAATGTAAGATATTTAGAACAAAATATTAATAATGGTTACTTCCAATTGGCAGGGGTTTATAAATCCTCTGAACTTATAAACAAATTTTGTGTATAAGCAATTTAGTATAATAGGCTTCATAGCATTCATCTGATTCTCAAAGGATTATAGTTCCCACCCAGAAAACATAAGAATAACTTACCAGGGCCCCCTTGCAATTGTCAAGATGAGGAAACCCATTCAGAGAGGTTCACTGCCCTCCTCAAAGTCGCAAGAGTCTGCTAAAGACAAAACAAGGCAAGAATCTCAGTCTTAGGTCCCTGAACAGATGCTCTGTCCATTTTGCCATGCTGCCTTAGCTCAGGTCACTCAGCAGTAGGCCCAGGTTCCAACTCCTTGCAAATTAAAATTCTAAAAGTTGAGAAATGGATAAACTATTGTAATTCAATGAATTACAAAAGTTAGGAAGTTCAAAATGCAAAAGAAAAAAACTAAAGAGAGCAACCTTTCTCAAATTTGGATCCACAAACCTGTTAGAAATGTACTATATTCCCATGGGTCAACAAGTTCCTTGTAGGAATGCTTTTGTTTCCATTTTCAGTGTTTTACATCTAAAATTAATATTCCAAATCATCCTGATGACTCCTAGGAGAATATAAGCTCTGTGAGGGCAGAGCCTTTTTCTTCTTTATTCACTGCTGTACCCCCACTGCCTGGAACAGGGCTTGGCACATAGAAGTATCTGGCACCTGAATTATTAATGAACAAATAACTAATTTCTGCAGCATGACTTTAATGCCCATGCTTGTCTTACATTCACACTGGCACTAGGTTTTACTGATTTAATTGTTAAAAGCTACGGAGAAAAGAAGAAGGTAGATTATATAAGTAAATTATATATTTATTCTTAGTTGAGGCCAAATAACATCCCAGTTTGCTGTACAAATGAATAAAGGAAATTGGTTGAACAGTTGAGTCACGACATGGCACTACTAACTAGGCATGCCAAATTCAGAGAAACCCACCCCATAACAGACAGGATCAAATGAGACTTCCAATAGATTATTTGGTTTCAGAAAAACAACATCGTCCAGCTTATTAAATTAAATTAAATTTTAGTTTTGTTTATATTTAATTTGTTGGTTTCATTAGAAATGTATTCTTAATTTTATGTTCTCAAATAGTTACATAATGTACAATAATTTGTCAACATTGGGAGTTGAAAATATTTTTTCCTCTAAAAGTTGTCTTTATACATGGAAGTGGGGTACAGACTGACAAGCTTCAAAAGAGGGGGTGGGGGAGGGAAGAGATAAACCACGGAACTTATATGCATGTACGCATAACAGATAGACACGAACAACAAAGCTGGGGACAGGGTGGGGGGAATGGGGAGGAGGGTGTCAACGGGGAAAAAAGGAGAAACATCTGTAACAAAAATAAATTAATAAAAAATTTAAGAAAAGAAAAGTTGTCTATATTATTGAAGTTTTAAAACCAATAATGTACCATATGATTTCCTTATATGTGGAATCTAATGAACAAAATAAACTAACAAACAAGATGGAGACAAACTGACCTCAGAGGAGGGGGTTGGAGGTTGGGTGAAAAGGATAAAGAGATTTAGCAAAGAAAAAAAGAAAGACTCATGGGCACAGACAACAGTGTGGTGATTGCCAGAGGGAAGGGGTGGTGGTGGGAGGGGTAGAAGAAGGTAAAGTGGGATAAATGAGGATGGAAGGAGACTTGACTTGGGATGGTAAACACACAGTACACTATACAGATGATGTATTATAGAAATGTACACTTGAAACATACATAATTTTATTAACCAATGTCACCCCAATAAATTCAATTAAAATGAAATAAAACCAATAAGGTAATGTAAGTGTGGATCAAAATAGGAATTCAAATCAGTTTGGTAAAAGACTTACTGTATAACCCTAACTGAGTTTTATGGAACCATTGTGATTATATTTTCATTCATAAAAGTGGAATTCGCAGAATAATTTTATTAATCATAAATTTAAGAATCTGAAATAACCTGGAAAAACATCCAGTCCAACCCCTCAGTTCAGAAATGAGTAAATTCAGAGCCATTAGGGTGACTTGCCCAAGGTCACCTAATAAGTCATGGTGTAGGATGGTCTCAGTAGGCTGAGAATCTAGATCTAGTTATTGTATCCACTGAAAAATGCCAAGCATTGTAAAAATACCTCTTAATGATAATGGTGCTTTAACTCAACAGCCTATTGTACTTAAATTGATTCCTGGACACTGTTCTTGTTACATTCTTTAAGTACAAAGAAAAGCAGCATTCTGTTCTGAATTTATACAATCAGATTTGAGGGCTGACAGTATGGTAATTACTTGGTCCTTGAGTCAATGGCAGTGCATCAACCATTAAAATCAAAAGCATGTAAGGAAGCAGGAAGATGTTGGCAATGTACAGATGCACTTACGAAGAAAAGTCAAATTTGAACCTACCAACCTTGGCAGTTTTCCTTTAAGAGAAGCACAGAAAAGCTGCCGTAGCCTTAGAAATTAAAACTGTGTCCTAAATGAATGAGAAATGCTGCAAATATGAGGAGCTGAGGAAAGAATAATAAGCAGTTGAAGCCTCTGCACATCAATCAGGGTTTTTAAGATACATTTGGGATTCCGTGTAATATATGAAGCATTGGAATGAATAATAAGACCAAACTATAAGATAATTCTTGTCTCCTTATCCTAGACTCAGACCAATCAGTAGGATACTGCACAATTTATATTTAAATGTAAATTTCAAAACTAATTATGATTTCCAAATAGCAGATGGTAATTCAGTTAGAAACACAATCACAAAAAAGATTCATTAAAAGGTTTTAGCAAACAGGGGAAAACAAAGTTTATACTGGTCATGAGTTTCAAAAAGTACACTGGACTTCCTGTGGACATTCTAATCAATTAAATTCAGTCCAAGTCCTAATTGAACCAGAATCCTCTGGTTTCTTGCTGAAGTTGTGCTGCAGACTTACAGAATACCCAGGAGAAATCCTTTCCCATAGGGATTCCTCTCCAGGAACAGTTCAGCCAGCAGACAATATTTTATATGCTAGCTTTCTTTGCCTGGCATCTTAGGCCTGTTCTTATAGCTACCATATACTATATCATATACCCTAGATTTGGTAGAATGGTCTCAATCTAAATTTTCTCTCCTATTATCAGAATCATGAGCCCCAACGTTTTGGATAGGGAAATATGACCTCCGTGAGGACACAAAAGTGAACCAACATGCCCTGGCTGGTTTGGCTCACTGGTTAGAGCATCAGTCTGCAGACCCAAGGTTCTCAGGTTCAATCCCTGGTCAAGGGCACATACCTGGGTTGCAGGTTCAATCTCCAGCCCCAGTCAGGGTTGTGTGGGAAGCAACCAATTGATATGTCTCTCTCACATTGATGTTTCTCTCTCTCTTTTTCTCTCGCTGCCTCCCTTCCACTCTATCTGAAAATCAAAAGAAAAATATCCTTGCGTGAAGATTAAAAAAAAAAAAAGTGAACCAACAAGTTCCCCTTAGAGGGCCAAATCTTTAAAGCAGGACTAGAATTTTGCATTAAAGATGAATTCCTGGTTAGCATCATGTGAAAGCCAGTTTCTTAGAAAGAGGACCGATAGTAGTATGTTGCTATGAATTTAGTGGCCATGGAGTCAAGAGTACACTCCCATTTCTGAAGACATTACACAGAACTAACTTCACCATAATTACATACATCTACAGAATAACAATCCTGACACCGCTGTCTGAAATATTTGTGTTCAAAGAACATTCTCTAACTTAGGCACTACATGCCCTCACAAACATCATCTAGCAGAGGTGGGGAAACTTTTTTCTGCCAAGGGCCATTTGGATATTTATAACATCATTCACAGGCCATACAAAATTATCAAGTTAAAAATTAGCCTTCTATATTTGGTCAGGCCAATTTGGTGACGGTGTGATGTTAGCTGGTATTGATTTTGAGGGCCTTATATGGCTCAAGGGCTGGATGTTCCCCACCCCTGTACAACTATGATATTTAAAGAGCAATTTAATTTCTCTCTATACAATAACTCCTCAGCATTCTGGATTCTTAATGCTAACAGCACCTATATTTGTTCTACTTAGGGAGAGAGGAACATATCTGTAAACTTTAATTTTATTATTATTTCTTCACTTCTTTGCTTTCAATGGGGACTAATTTGTTGGAAATACTCAGCTGATAGCTTCTAAAGAATAAGCTTTTCTTTTTATTACCAGAGAAGCAAATCCAAGGAGAGCTCTGGTTTATAATTGTCCCTCAGAGAACCATGAGTGACCAGTGACACTCAAAATTCAGATATTTTCTTTAAAAAGCAGATTTTGAATTTTTCTCTTATATTTATTTCTAAATTTGATATGCCCTGAGGGAGGAACAAGCACAGCCCTCCTTAATCTGTTATGTCATGAGACCAAGGAGATGCTCTTCTGTACTGAACTGTGTCTCCCCAAATTATTGAATTTTGGTGAGAGGGTTGTGTGGCATATTGTATTACTTGCCTTAAATTCCTCAACCCCGCCTGGCCAGTTGCTCAGTGGGTTGAGCATTGTCCCATGGACTGAGAGGTCCCAGTTTGATTTGGATCAGGGATACTTGATCCCCAGTATGGGGCATGCAGGAAGCAGCTGATTGATGTTTCTCTCTCACACTGTTGTTTCTCTCTCTCTCTCTCTCTTTCTCTCTCTCTCTCTCTAAAAAAATCAATAAAAATATATTTAGAAAAAAAAGAAAATTCCCCAACCCCACCCTAGCTCAGGTGGCAGCCATGAAGAGAATGGCCCAGATTCCTGGTGCAGATTGCTAGTGCCAGAGGGAGCAATATGGATCTTGTTCTCAAAGAATTGCAGTTGTTTGATTTGACCTGCCTGATGCCTCCCTGAGGGATCAGCCTAGGGGCTTGTCTACTTCCTCCCTTCCCCACACACACTTTGAAGCTTTATCAGGGTTTAAGAGCGGTGGGAATATAAAATCACACAGCTCCTTTAGAAACTACTTGGAATTTCCACAAATATTTTAACACAGAATTAACATATAACCCAACAATTACACACACACACACACAACAGGTGTTCAAACAAAAACTTGTACATGAATGTTTCCAGCAGCTTTATTCACAACAACAGAAAGTAGACACAACCCAAATGCCCATCTACTGATAAAGGATAAATAAAATGTGGCATATTCCTACGGTGGAATATTATTCAACTTCAGAAAAGAATGAAGTACTCATGCATACAAAAACATGGATTAACCCTAAAAACATAATGCTAAGTGAAGGAAGCTAGACACAAAAGGCCATCTAGTATATTATTGTATTTAATATGAAGTATACAGAGTAGGTCAATCATGGAGAATGAATGCAGATGCATGGTTTCCAGGGGATGCGGGCAGGTGACACTGGGAAGTGAATGATCAACAGGCACAAGTTTCCTTTTAAGGTGAAGAAAATATTCTGGAACTAGAGAGTTACAATATTGTAAATGTACTAAATGCCAAAAAATAGTTAAAGTGGTGAGTTTTATGTTTCATGGATTGTACCACAATTAATTAGTTGTAAACTAATAAATTCAGTAATATTACAAAACATAAAATCAATACACAAAAATCTGTTTTTTTTTATACACTAACAATAAAATATAAGAAAGAGTCATTAAGAAAATAATCCCATTTACAATTACATCAAAAAGAATAAAATACTTAGGAATAAAGTTAACCAAGGAGATGAGGAAAGATCTGTATCCTGGAAAATATATGATATTAAGGAAAGAAACTGAAGAAGACAGAAATAAATGAAAAGATATTCTGTGCTCATAAATTAGAAAATTTAATATTGTTAAAATGTCCATACTACTCAAAGCAATCTATAAATTCAATGCAATCCATATCAAAATTCCAACGGAATTTTTCATAAAGTTTGTATAGAACCACAATATGGAGGTTCCTTAAAAAGTTAAAAATAGAATGATCATATGATCTAGCAATTTCACTTCTGGGTATTTATCTGAAAAATAACAAACAAAAACAACTTTAAAAGATATATACACTACCATGTTTATTACAGCACTATTTACAGTAGCCAAGATGTGATAACAACCTAGGTATCCAAAAATTAATGAAGGATAAAGAAATTGTGTTATTCATACAATGGAATATTATTAAGCCATAAAAAAGAATGGAATCCTGCCACTTGTGAAGCTATGGGTGGGCCTCAAGGGTATTATGCTAAGTAAAATTAGTCAGACAAAGACAAATACCGTATGATCTCTTATATGTGGAATGAAAAATAAATAAACAAGCTCACAGGTTCAGAGTACAGATTGTTGGTTGCCAGAGAGTTAGGGGGTGAAAGGTGGGAGAAATGATTGAAGAAAATCAAAAGGGAAAAAAAAATTGTAAAACAGAAAACTAAATCTAGAATCTTAACAATGTATTTCCCACAAAGCCTAGGATACAATTCAAAATTACTTAATATATCAAAACAAACAAACAAAAACACAAATAAACATGACTTATACTCAAGAGAAAAGACACTAAATAAAAGGTGGCCTCAGGATGATGACCCAGATGTTATAATTGCAAGACAATGATTTTAAAATAGTTATCTTATGATTATTAAGTAAAACATGTTTGTAATCAATGGAAACATGATAAATTTCATTAAAATAATAAAAACTATACAAAAGAAACAAACAGAAACTACTGAGTTGAAAATGATATATCTGGATAGATATTTCGTGTTCATAAATAAGAAAATTCAATATTGATAAGCTGTCAATTCTTCCAAACTTGATCTATGTAGTCAATGTAATCACAATCAACATACCAGAAATTTATTTTGTAAATACTGACAAACTGATTTAAAAGTTTATATAAAATTTTCTAGGATAGGTCACAATTTAGGCCATAAAATAAGACTCACTAATTTAAAAAACTGAAATCATACGAAGTATATTCTCCAACTACAATGAAATAAAGCTAGAAATCAATAACATAAGGAAATTGGGAAAATTAAACAAGAGACTCCAAAATAACCAAAGGGTCAAAGAAGAAGTCAGAAAGAAAATTAGATGATATTTTGAGATTAATGAAAACAAAAACACAACATATAAAACTGTGGAATTCAGTGTAAGCATAACTCAGAGGGAAATGTATAGCTGTAAATGCCTACATTAAAGAAGAAGAAAGATCCCAAATCAATAAATTAACATTCCACCTTAAGAAACTGGAAAAAAGAAGAGCATACTAAACCCAAACCAAACAGAAAAAAGAAATTATAGGAGAGAGAAGATGGTGGCGGGCAGGACCGGTGGGAGGGTGAGTGTGTGAGAGAGTGAGCTAGTGTATAAGAGAGTGTGAGTGTACGTGAAGGTGGACAACCAAACCCGAGCAGTGCAGAGGTGCGGAGCAGAAGGTTCCTGTGCTGTGGACAGGAGCAGCTGGCTACCACAGCAAGTGGCTCTTCAGGGCGCTTCTCCCTGCACCACGGGAGGTCCCACCATTTTGGAAGATCTTGACTCATCCCTGGGAGGAGGCAGTGGGAGCTGCTAGGGCCCAGCAACCTGAGCCCACCAGCGCACCTGGCACCATCGGACCAGTGAAACCCCTGTGTCAACACAGACAAGTGCACAGTAGTGGAGCTCCCAAGGTGCCGGTTGCAGAAGCTGCAGAAAGCTCGGAGCCCAGCACCATCCCCCATAGTAGCAACCTGATCAGAGTCCAGATATACCGCCAGCAACAGAGGCTGGGGAGCAGACATTCATCCCCAGGCAAAAGAAACACAGATCAGCAGCTGAGACCCATCCCCAAAAACTACAGTAAAAGCTGAGCAGGAGTTTATCCCCACAGGGCAGCAGCACTCCCCAGCTACCAGCAGTGGGACCTGGGGCTCCACAGAGGCCTGTGCGGTCCAGAGGCTCACAAGAGCAGTGGGAAGCCAGAGCCCCAGAAAGACTGGTGCTATCCAGCTGCCTGCCCACAGGAACTGCAGGGTGCGGGGGTACCAGAGAGGCCTGTGCAACCCAGCAGGGACTGTGCCATCCAGTTACCTGTGGGACCTGCGGGATGCTGAAGCACCAGAAAGGCCTGTGTGACCCAGCAGCCCATAACATGGGCATAGAGCCCAGTCCCCAAAGGGACTGTGCAATCAAGTTACCTGTGGGACCTGCAGGGTGCAGGGGCACCAGAGAGGCCTGTGTGACCCAGCCTCGCACAAGATAGGTATAGAGGATGTGAAAATGAAGGTGGAGTGAATGGAAGCTACACAGATGATCTCCCAGGACCAAACGGGAATTACAACTAAAATAAAGACAAATCCTCAGAAAAAAGCAACAGAAAAGCAGCAGGACAGGACCATATAACCAGAGACACTGGTAAGATCTATGGAGGCATGAGAGGGTGGCAGGCTGGGAACCCATGATCAGCAGTAGTGTTAGCTGTGAGCAGCGCCCTTGGGGAATGAAGACCAAGCCCACCCCACAGCTCAGAGAGCCGGGACAGAGCACTAAAATAGCCACAGCCACTCATCTGGGGGCTACAGCAGAGGGAGGGCAGACTGGGCTGGAACTCAGTGGGGAAAACTGGGATTTGGAGGGCACTCAGAGTTTTTGCTGAGTTGTGGCCAAAAAGGACGGTGGCCAGCATGCTCCTTCCCAGAGCTGTGGGGAAAAGCAACAGCCTCCCCACCTTCAGAGATTCGGCCTTTCCCAGATGATGCAAGACACAGAGTAGCTGACTGGATAAGAAAGCATGACTCATATATATTTTGTTTACAAGAGTCCCATCTCACAAAAAAGACTCACATAGGTTGAAAGTGAAGGGATGGAAAAAAATCTTTCAAGCAAATAGAAAGCAAAAAAAAGCTGGGGTAGCAATACTCATATCTGATAGATTTCAAAATGAAGAACATAACTAGAGAGAAAGAAAGCCACTACATAATTTTGAAAGATCTATCCAACAGGAAGATATAACCTTGGAAAACATATATGCACCCAATATGGGAGCACCAACATATATTAAAAATCTTCTGGAGGACTTCAAAGAAGAAATCAACAGCAATACTATCATAGCAGGAGACTTCAACACCCCGCTGACATCACTGGATAGATCATCTAGACAAAAAATTAACAAGGAAACACAGACTCTAAATGAAGCTCTAGATCAAATGGATTTCATAGATATCTACAGAGAATTACACCCCAAAACTGAAGAATTCACATTCTTCTCAAGTGCACATGGGACATTCTCAAAGATAGACCGTATGTTAGGGCACAAACTATGTCTCTACGAGTTCAAGAAGATTGAAATCATATCAAGCATCTTCTCAGATCACAATGGCTTGAAACTAGAAATCAACTGCAATAAGAACATGCAAAGACATTTGAAAACATGGAGGCTAAATAGCATGTTATTGAACAATAAATGGGTTACCGAGGAGATCAAGGGAGAAATTAAAAACTTCCTGGAAACCAATGAAAATGAACACACAACAACACAAAATCTATGCGGTGGAAGCAGTTCGGAGAGGGGAGTTCATAGCACTACAGGCCTACCTCAAGAAACAAGAAAAATTACTAATAGACTATCTAACCTCACAACTTAAAGAACTAGAAAGCAAACAAAAAGATAACCCCAGAGCAAGTAGAAGGAAGGAAAGAGTAAAGATCAGAGCAGAAACAAATGACATAGGAGACCAAAAAAACAATTCAAAGGATCAAGAAAACAAAGAGCTGGTTCTTTGAAAAGATAACAAGATTGATGGACCCTTCACTAGACTCACCAAAAAAACAAACAGCGAGAACCCAAATACACAAGATCAGAAATGAAAGAGGAGAAATAATAACTGACATCACAGAAATACAAAGGATTGTTAACAAATATTATGAACAACTATACAGCAACAAATTCAACAATCTAAGAGAAATGGACACATTTCTAAAAACACATAGTCCCCAAAAACTGAACCGGGAAGAGACAGAAAACTTAAATAGACCAATAACAACAGAAGAAATTGAAGATGTAATCAAGACTCTCCCAGCAAACAAAAGCCCAGGCCCGGGTGGCTTCACGTGGGAATTTTACTGAACATTCAAAGAAGAACTAATACCCATTGTCCTCAAACTATTTCAAAAAATTCAAGAAGGAAGACTTTCATACTCATTTTATGAGGCCAGCATAATTCTAATTCCAAAACCAGAAAAAGACACTACAAAGAAAAAAAACTACAGGCCAATATGCCTGATGAACATAGATTCCAAAATCCTGAACAAAATACTAGCAAATCGAATCCAGCAATATCAAAATATTATTGCCCTGGCCAGTTTGGTTCAGCAATTGGAGCTTCAGCCTGCAGTCCAGAGAGACCTGGGTTCAGTTTCCGCTAAAGGCACGTACCTCGGTTGCAGTTTGTCCCTGGCCTTGGTTGGTCATGTGGGTGGCAGCCACTCAATGTGTCCCTTTCACATCGATGTTTCTCTCTCTCTCTCTTCCTCTCTCTCCCTCCCACTCTATCTGAACAAAAAATGGAAAAATGTCCTCAGGCGAGGATTATATATATATATATATATATATATATATATATATATATATATATATTATTCACCATGACCAAGTGAGATTCATCCCAGGGATGCAAGGCTGGTACAATATTCGCAAATCAATAAATATGATATACCACATAAACAAAATGAAAGATGAAAATCATATGATCATATCAATAGATGCTAAAAAGCATTCGACAAAATCCAGCACCCATTTCTGATGAAAACACTCAGCAATCTGGGAACAGAGGGATCATATCTCAACATAATAAAGGCCATATATGAAAGACCTACAGCCAACATCATATTCAGTGGGCAAAGACTAAAAGCATTTCCCTTAAGAACAGGAACAAGACAAGGATGCCCACTTTCACCACCCTTATTTAACATAGTACTGGAAGTCTTAGCCACAGCAATCAGACAGGAAGAAAAATAAAAGAGATCCAAATTGGAAAGGAAGAAGTGAAACTGTCATTATTCGCAGATGAAATAATATTATACGTAGAAAACCCCAAAGACTCCATCAAAAAAATCTACTAGACTTAATAAATGAATTTGGAAAAGTAGCAGGATACAAAATTAACGTCAAGAAATTGATGGCATTCTTATACACCAATGTTGAACTCACAGAAAGAAAAACTAAAAAACAATCCCATTTACCATCGCAGCAAAAAAATTAAGATACCTAGGAATAAACTTAACCAAAGAAATATAAGACCTATTCGCAGAAAACTACAGGTCATTGAAAAAAGAAATAGAAGAAGATATAAAATGTGGAAGCACATACCTTGTTCATGGATTGGAAGAATTAACATCATTAAAATGTCCAAGTACCCAAAGCAATCTATAGATTCAATGCAATCCCCATCAAAATACCAACGACATACTTCACAGAACTAGAACAATACTTCAAAAGTTCATATAAAACCAGAAAAGACCCTGAATAGCCACAGCAATCTTGAAAAAGAAGAACAAAATTGGAGGGATCACAATACCAGATTTCAGGTTATACTACAAAGCCACTGTAATTAAAACAGTCTGGTACTGACACAAGAATAGGCAGATAGATCAATGGAACAGAACAGGGAACCCAGAAATGGACCAAAGACAATATGCTAAATTAATATTTCACAAAGGTTGGAAGAACATAAAGTGGAGTAAAGACAGCTTCTTTAATAAATGGTGTTGGGAAAATTGGACAGCTACATGCAAAAAAATGAAACTAGACCATCAACTTACACCATACACAAGAATAAACTCAAAATGGATAAAAGACTTAAACATGACTCATGAATCCATAAAAATCCTAGAAGAAAATGTAGGCAACAAAATTTCAGACATCATACGCAGCAGAATTTTTACTGATACATCACCTAAGACAACAGAAACAAAGGAAAAAATGAACACATGGGACTACATCAAACTCAAAAGCTTCTGCCCAGCAAAAGAAACAACTACCAAAATGGAAAGGGAACCCACTGTATGGGAGAGCATAATTGCCAATGATAAACCACAGAACTAATTTCCAATATATATAGAATGTTCATACAACTCAACAAAGGAAAGACAAAGAACCCAATTAAAAAATGGATAGAGGAACTAAATAGATACCTCTCCAAACAGGACATACAAATGGCCAAGAGACATATGAAGTAATGCTTAACATCACTAATTATCAGGGAGATGCAAATTAAAACAACAATGAGCTATCACCTCACACCTGTCAGAATGGCCACCATCAACAAATCATCAAACAACAAGTGTTGGTGAGGGTGTGGAGAAAAGAGGTCTCTAGTACACTGCTGGTGGGAATGCAGATTGGTGCAGCCACTATGGAAAACAATATGGTGTTACCTTAAAAAATTAAAAATTGAACTTCCATTTGACCCAGTGATCCCACTTCTAGGAATATACCCTAAGAAGCCTGAAACACCAATCAGAAAGAATATATGTACCCCCATGTTCAAAGCAGCACTGTTTACAATAGCTAAGATCTGGAAACAGCCCAAATATCCATCAGTAGACTGAATAAAAAAGCGGTGGTACACATACACAATGGAATATTATGCAGCTGTAAAAAAAGAAAGATCTCTTATCCTTCAAGACGACATGGAGGGCCCTGGAGAGTATTATCCTAAGCAAAACAAGCCAAGCAAAGAAAGACAAATATCACATGATCTCATTATTTGTGAAATATAATGAAGATAACAGTCTGAGGAATGGGGTAGTCCCAGAGACGTGGAAGTGGGGTACAGACTGACAATCCCCAGGAAAAGGGGTGGTGGAGAGAGATAAACCACAGAACTTATATGCATGTATTCATGAACAATGGACATGGACAACAATGCTGGGGACAGAGTAAGGGGGTACCTGTGGGAGAAAAAGGAGAAACATCTGTAACAAAAATAAATTAGTTAAAATAATAATAATAATAATAAATCATAAACATTAGATTGGAAATAAATAAAATAGAGAATTGAAAAACAAAAGAGAAAATAAATAAAACCAAAAATTGGTTCTTTGTAAAGATCAACAAAATTGACAATTCTTTAGCTAAATTGGCCAAACAAAAGAGATAATGCTCAAATTCTTAAAATCAGGAATGAAAGAGGGGACATTACTGTCAATCTTACAGAAATAAAAAGGATTGTAAGGCAATACTATAAGCAATTGTATGTAAAAAAATTGAATAGCCTACCTGAGATAGATAAATTTCTAGAAATAAGCAAACTACTAAAACTGACTCAAGAAGAAATAGAAAACATTAATAGATCTATAAGAAGTAAAGAGTTTGAATTAGAAAACAAAAAACTTCTCACAAAGAAAAGCCCAGGACAAGATGGCTTCACTGGTGAATCCTACCAAGTTTTTTTGAAAAAAGAATACCAATCTTTCATAAACTCTGCCAAATGACAGAAGGAAGCACAACCAATTCATTCTATGAGTCTGGTATGTTAACTCAGGAATACAAGTATGTTTCAACATAGGAAAATGAATAAATGTATTATATGATATTTAATAGAATAAAGGAAAAAATAAACAATATAATCTCATCATATGCAGAAAAAGCATTTGACAAAATTCAACACTCTTTCATGATTAAAACACTCAACAATCTAGGAAAAGATGAGAATTTCTTCAACCCTAGAAAGAGTATTTACAAAAAACCACCACTAACATCATATTTAATAGTGAAAAACTGAAAGCTTCCCCCCTAAGATTAGAAATAAGACAAGGATGCCCACTCCTACCACTTCTATCAATACTAGACTAGAGGTTCTAAAAAATAAAACATTAAAAAAATAAAAGAAATCCATACTGGAAAGAAAGAAGTAAAACTATCTCTATTTGCAGATGACATGATTTAGGATTTCATATATAGAAAATCCTAAAGAATACACACACACACACTCCCCAAAAGACAAAAATCTATCAGAGCCAATAAAAAAGTTCAGCAAGGTTGTCGGATTTAAGGCCAATATACAAAAAATTATTTGAATTTCTATACATTAGCAATAAACAATCCAAAAATGGAATTGAGAAAATAACTGCATTTACAAAAATAAAAAAGAACAAAATACTTAGGAATAAATTTAATCAAAAAAGTTCACTGAAACACCAATCAGAAAGAATATATGTACCCCCATGTTCATAGCAGCACTATTTACAATAGCTAAGATCTGGAAACAGCCCAAATGGCGATCAGTAGACAAATGGGAAAAAAAAGCTGTTGTACATATACACAATGGAGTACTATGCAGCTGTAAGAAAGAAAGATCTTTTATCCTTTAAGATGACATGGAGAGACCTGGAAAGTATTATCCTAAGCAAAATAAGCCAAACAGAGAAAGAAAAGTATCATATGATCTCACTTATTTGTGGATTTTAATGAACATAACAGTCTGAGGAATGGGGTAGTCCCAGAGATGTGGAAGTGGGGTACAGACTGACAATCCCCAGAAAAAGAGGTTGTGGGGGAGGAATAAACCACAGAACTTATGTGCATCTATGCATGAACAATGGACAGGGAAAATA
This sequence comes from Molossus molossus, assembly GCF_014108415.1. Taxonomy (NCBI): domain Eukaryota; kingdom Metazoa; phylum Chordata; class Mammalia; order Chiroptera; family Molossidae; genus Molossus; species Molossus molossus. The sequence continues at coordinate 46,139,508 of NW_023425388.1, read as the reverse complement.
AAGCTGGGGACAGGGCGGGGAGGGAGAAGGAGAGGGGAATCAGTGGGGGAAAAAGGAGAAACATCTGTAACAAAAATAAATTAATTAATTTTAAAAAGTTCAAGACTTGGACACGGAAAACTAAAAAAAAAAAGGTTGAACAAAGTTAAAGATCTAAATAAATGAAAAGACACCCCATGTTCATGGATTGGAAGATATAACATTGTTAAGTTGGTATACTGCCCATTTATCTACAGATTCTACACAATCCCTATCAAAATTCCAATTGCCTTTTTTACAGAAATGGAAAAGGTAATCCTAAAATCCATGTCAACTTGCAAGGGGCCCAAAATAGTCTGCCCCACTCCAAAGGAAAAAATTTTAAAAAGATAACAAAGTTGCAGGACTTATACTTCCCAGTTACAAAATCTATTACACAGCTACAGTAATCAAGATAGTGCATTATCCGCATAAGGACAAATATATAGATCAGTGTAATAGAACTGAGAGTTCAGATATAAGCCCATATATCTATGGTCAGTTCATTTTGACAAGGTGTCAAGACAATTCATTGGGGCAAGGTGGGGGTGCGGGTGAATAGTGTTTTCAACAAATGTTGCTGGGACAACAGGTTATCCACTTGCAGAGGAAGTCAGTTGAACCCTACCTTACACCATATATAAAAGTGAACTCAATATGGATCAAAGACCTAAAGGTAAGACCTAAAACTATAGAACTCTTTGAAGTAAACATAGGAGTAAATCTTCACGACCTTGGATTAGACAATGATTTTTAGATATAATACCAAAAGCAAATCAACCAAAGAAAAAAGAGAGAAGTTGGAATTAATCAAAATTTTAAAATTTGGGGTCTGGCTTCTTTCACTAAGTATAATGTTTTTAAGGTTCTTTGATATTCTAACATTTATCACTTCTTCATTCCTTTTCCTGGCTGAATAAATAATGTATTGTGTAGCTATACCATATTTTATTTATCCATTTACAATATCATCAGAAATGACTTTAAGGGAATAATGATGCTTTTTAAAATAGGTTTATAAAAGAAAGCCTATCGCCTGTTGATTCAGTAGATTTCCTGACAGAGAAAATGAGAAATTGTTCAAATCCGCTATCTTTGTGGCCAATTTGTAAATAGATGTTCTCCATACCTTGTTGTAATTTATATATATATTTTTGTTATACTTTATTTTTATATCCTACCATATTTCCCAAAATGGGGAGAAGAATTTGAATCGGCTTTTTCCTCACTATCAGTTAGCAATAGGTGGATTATTTGTAAATAAGCATATCTCTAATTATAAGCCATAATGAATCTATAGCCATTTTTAAGAGATCCAAAGTAATTCGAAATTATACACTAAAAAATAACCCATAAATCACCAGCCTGCACATATTAGCAGAGATTATTACTTAAATTATTGCAACATGATCCCCACTGACGTACTATCTAGAAATTAAAAGTGTTTCTCTTGCTTCTGCCACCCCCACCATAATTTCTGGGAGTTTCCTAGTGAGCCACAAGAGCATGGCCCAGAATAATGCCCTTCGTATCTTGTGCTCTACCCTGTCTTCTTATCACAGCCTCTGCCAGGACTGCTCCTTTGGAAGCAGCAGCTCTGCTGAGGATAATTTTGCTGGAGATCCTGCTGATGTCCATACCCTAGCCTTGGAGAGGAAATGATACTTCCTCTTAATTCCATAGTAGAGAAACACTTTTAAAAGACTTTATGAAAGACCTGAGGATAAGGAAGTATAGCACAGAAGGTGGTTCACAGTAGAATAGCTCTTTGAGATCAGAGTAGCATCTAACCGCGAATCCACGCCTGGCTCCTGCCAGGGCAGTGGAATCTCCGTGTAAGCCCATACCTCTGACTTTGTGTGCAATACCCCTAGAAATAGGACTATTTCCTTCAGGAAAATGTCACCTTACGGCACCATACCATTTCCATAGGTCACTTATTTTTTAGCTAGTACCCAGGTTTCATAACTTCCATTCCCATGCTCTTTCCACAGCTGTGTTAATGTGTGTCATTCAAACACTGGCCTGGAAAATTCTGATTTCATCAAAGCACACAAACATACAGACTGGCCTAGGCAACCAATTATAAAGTTACCCTAATGACCCAGCCAAGAGTTTATGGTGGTCTAAACTAAGGCAGTATCAGCAAGAATGAAGAAAAGAGAAGAAATTTCAAACCTACCACTGGCAAAATGTAGTGACCCATTAGACAGGAGGATTGAGGAAAAAGATAAGACAGAGCAGACAGATCAGGAGCTGAGTATCAATGAGACTCAGTTTAGACCAGAGAGATTGGGTATCAAGAGATTGTGGCCATATAGTCAATGTACTATGTGTTCAAATGAGAGCACAAAGTTCAAAACTTGTGGTAGACAGGAGGGGCACAGTTCTCATTAAACCACCTGGTCACAGACATGTCCTTCTGGCATGGCTGTACAGTAGAGGCTCTTAGAAAAAAATAAGACCATGAACCTAGATAAACCAGGAGCGTGTGGAGGCCACAGTGGCTCTTAAAGAACAGTGTTTTCCAGTGACAGACATATGTCTACGTGACATACTAAGGAAATGAACCCAACTCAAAGTAAGGGCTACATGAAACAAAGCCCAGTGCTACACAATGGGGCTCCAGGGAAATCAGCAGAAGTCAGGGTCCTAGCAGAGCTGTACCAGCCAAACCTGAGCAAGGACCAGAGGACATTTAGATTCTATGGGCCTGTGGCTAGTGGGGATGTTCCTACCTGAGGTGAGTAGGGGTGGTGGGAGAAAAAGAGACAAGGAAATCCAAACTTCAGTGTCTAAGTTCTCAACCCTGTTTGAACCACAGACCCTTTTGCCTGTCTGCTGAAGCCTGTGGACTCATTCTCAGAACAGTTTTTAAATGTGTCAAACAAAAATATATAGGATTACAGAAAAAAAAAACATTATATTAAAATAAAGCTATAGACATTTGGTTTTTAATTTGTGATATATAATGTGCATATTTATTAACACATTAAATAAGAATTATATCAAAATACTGTTTTTGTTTTGCTTTTTCATCTTTACTGTTGAGAGTATTACAGAAGTTCCCTTTTTATCCCCTATTGCCCCCCTTCACCAGGTTCCCACCCCACCCCAGGCCTTCAGTTCCCTATTGTCTATGTCTATGAAAAATGCATATAAATTCTTTGGTTAATCTCTTCCCTTCCCTCCACCTCTTCCCTCTGAGATTCGTCAGTCTGTTCCATTCATCTATGCTTCTAGTTCTATTTTGCTCATCAGTTTATTTTGTTCATTAGATTCCACATATAAGTGACATCATGTGATATTTGTCTTTCTCTAACTGGATTGTTTCACTTAGCATAATAATCTCCAGGTCCCTCCATGCTGTCTCAAAGGGCAATAGAGCCTTCTTTTTTACAGCTACATAGTATTTAAAGTATGATGAATATAAATAATATTTTAAGATTTATTGTAACTTTAATGTGCTATAAATATATCTGTGATTTCCACTGGTGACACAGTTATAGGTACTACTAATATTACTGTGTTTGTTGCCTATATCCCCAATTAAAGGAAATGATAAATTTCAATTAGAAGTTTGTGAAAATAAAAATGTAAAATTTTCCCATTCAAATTTGCAGAACCTTTGCATGCAGGGAACTCCTGATTAAGGATAAAGTTAAAAACAGAAACCTGCCTGATGGAATGTGGATCTAAGACAGGAGATGAGATGGAGAAGGTACAGAAAATGAGCTGGAGCATCAGGAAGTATAGGCCCAACATTAACTTCTGCAGGGCCCTGGGCAACAGTACAATTGGAGGCTCCTGGCTTTGCACAATATACCCACTCATCTCTACCTTCTCTTCCCATCATTCCCTTTTTCCTGTTCAGTGAGAAGCCTCTGCTTGTGGGTTCCCAGTGTGTGGTCTAGAAAGGAGAACACAGTACCTGAATGGGCACAGCTCCTTGGCCCCCCAAACACATCACCTATCAGGAAAGGCACAGCCAGAGAAGGGCCATAATGGAGCCTTCTAAAGCCTGGTTCTTAAGGCAGAATTCTGAATGCCAGGATCAAAGGTCATTCCTGAGCTGGTGTACCTTATCCTTAAAGACCAGCAAGTGCAACACATGGCTGCCATTAAAAGGGTTGAAGGGTCAAGGTACACCTCTAATTCTAATATTCTCCAGCAATCTAAATGGAACTATTTTCTTTTTCTCATTTTTCATTATAGTCTCACTGATGTTATGTTTTCAGTGAGAAAGAGGAGTTGTGTCAGATATCACCTTAGTCTACATTTTTTTTCCCTATGAAAATCTAATAAAAGGAGCCATATTGCCTTTACCGTGTCTCCCAGCCTCTCTCTCAAATAGTAGACCATAGGGTCTGTGGATGCTTAGAGGTATCCCCCCACCCCACCAGCTACCTACAATTACCAACAAAGCCATAACAACTTTCCTGGGAGCCCAGAACTGATTCAATGATCAGAGAATCCCATCTTTAGGTAGGTGACAGGAGCAGGGAAGGTTATATCTAGGTAATGTTTAACACTGAATTTTATCAGGAAGAGGAAGGCACCACTGGTCTCTCACTTTAGATGACTTCAAATTTCCAGCTCATTGAAATCAGTCAGTGTATGATCTAGTCCAGGGATGAGTGGCAGACTGTTTTAGCAGTCCCTAAAATATTATAATGCAGTAGTTTTCAACCCAACGCATATTCGAGCCACCTGGGGATATTGATAAACTACAAAAGCCTTAGCCTGACCCTTGGAGATTCATAGGTATAAGGAAACACTGTTATGAGGACATCACATTCTTCAGGTGTATTGTTTGTGTATTGTGGTGGGGAAAAAAGATTAGAATACTGATGTAACTAATACAAAAATATAAATGCATGGAAAAAATATATGAATACACTCCTTCCCTTTCCCCAGATACTTCTTGACTTTATCACACAAACCACATTAACATTCATGTATTTATTTTCTATTGCTGTGTAATAAATTAACACGAATGTATTGGCTTAAAAAAATACTTATTACTTCACTAGCTCAGAAGTCTAGGCACACTGTAGCTGAGTACTCTGCTCAGGGTCTCAGAAGTCTGAAATCAAGGTGTCAGCCAGAGCTGCAACCTCATCTGAGGCGGGGGCCTCTTCCAAGCTCATTGAAGTTGTTGGCAGAATTCAGTTCTTGCAGCTGTAGAACTAAAGTCTCACATTTACTTATTACCAGCTTCTAGAGGCTGTTCTCGGCTGCTAAAGGCTACCTTGATGTCCTAGTCATAAGGTCTTTTATTATTATTTTTTTCTTTGCTATTTGTACTATCCTTTTTAAAAAAACATTTTTTAATTTTATTTTTGTTACAGATGTTTCTCCTTTTTTACCCCATTGACACCCTCCTCCCCACCCCCACCCCCCCGGCCCAGGTTTTGTTGTTCATGTCCATTGGTTATGCATACATGCATATAAGTTCTGTGGCTTATCTCCTCCCTGCCCACACCACCCCCTCTTCCAAGGGTTGTCAGTCAGAACCCTACTTCCACGTCTCTGGGTCTACCCTATTCCTCAGACTGTTATGTTCATTATATTCCACAAATAAGTGAGATCATGTGGTATTTGTCTTTTTCTGCTTGGCTTGTTTCGCTTAGGATAATACTTTCCAGGTCTCTCCATGTTGTCTCAAAGGATAAAAGATATTTCTTTCTTACAGTTGCATAGTACTCCATTGTGTACATGTACCACAGCTTTTTTATCCATTTGTCTACTGAAGGACACTTGGGTTGTTTGCAGATCTTAGCTATTGTAAATAGTGCTGCTATGAACATGGGGGTACATATATTCTTTCTGATTGGTGTTGCAGGCTTCTTAGGGTATATTCCTAGAAGTGAGATCACTGGGTCAAATGGCAGTTCAATTTTTAATTTTTTGAAGTAACACCATAATGTTTTCCACAGTGGCTGCACCAGTCTGCATTCCCACCAGCAGTGTACTAGAGTCCCCTTTTCTCCACATCCTGGCCAGCACTTGTTGTTTGATGATTTGTTGATGGTGGTCATTCTGACAGGTGTGAGGTGATGCCTCATTGTTGTTTCAATTTGCATCTTTCTGATGATTAGTCATGTTGAGCATTTCTTCATATGTCTCTTGGCCATTTGTATGTCCTGTTTGGAAAGGTGTCTATTCAGCTCCTCTGCCCATTTTTTAACTGTGTTCTTTGTGTTCCTTTTGTTGAGTTGTATGAGCACTCTATATATTTTGGAAATTAACCCCTTATCTGATGTATCATTGGTAATAATGCTCTCCCATACAGTGGGTTGCCTTTCCATTTTGAGGGTTGTATCTTTTGCTGTGCAGACACTTTTTAGTTTGACGTAGTCCCATGTGTTCATTTTTTCCTTTGTTTCTGTTGCCTTAGGTGATATATCAGTGAAAATTCTGCTGCATATGATGTCCGAAATTTTGCTGCCTATATTTTCTTCTAGGATTTTTATGGATTCATGGGTCACATTTAAGTCTTTTATCCATTTTGAGTTTATCTTTGTGTATGGTGTAAGTTGATGGTCTAGTTTCATTTTTTTGCATGTAGCTGTCCAATTTTCCCAACACCATTTATTAGAGAGGCTGTCTTTATTCCATTGTATGCTCTTGCCACCTTTGTCAAATATTAATTCAGCATAATATCTTGGGTCCATTTCTGGGTTCTCAGTTCTGTTCCATTAGTCTATATGTCTGTTCTTGTGCCATTACCAGGCTGTTTTGATTACAGTAGCTTTGTAGTATAACCTGATATCTGATACTGTGATCCCACCTACTTTGTCCTTCTTTTTCAAGATTGCTGTGGCTATTCAGGGTCTTTTTTTTATTCCATATGAACTTTTGAAGTATTTGTTCTTGTTCTGTGAAGTATGTTGTTGGTATTTTGATGGGGATTGCATTGAATCTATAGATTGCTTTGGGTAGTATGGACATTTTAATGATGTTAATTCTTCCAATCCATGAACATGCTATGTGCTTCCACTTTTTTATATCTTCCTCTATTTCTTCTTTCAATGACCTGTAGTTTTCTGCGAATAGGTCCTATATTTCTTTGGTTAAGGTTATTCCTACGTATCTTAATTTTTTTGCCATGATGGTAAATGAGATTGTTTTCTTAGTTTCTCTTTCTGTGAGTTCATCCTTGGTGCATAAGAATACTGTCGATTTCTTGACATTAATTTTGTATCCTGCTACTTTTCCAAATTCATTTATTAACTCTAATAGATTTTTGATGGGAGTCTTTAGGGTTTTCTATGTATAACATCATGTCATCTGCAAATAATAACAGTTTCACTTCCTCCTTTTTAATTTGGATCCCTTTTATTTTTTCTTCCTGTGTAATTGCTGTGGCTAAGACTTCCAGTACTATGTTAAATAAGAGTGGCGAAAGTGGGAATCCTGGTCTTGTTCCTGTTCTTAAGGGAAATGCTTTTAGTCTCTGCCCATTGAGTATGATGTTGGCTGTAGGTCTTTCATATATGGCCTTTATTATGTTGAGATATGATCCCTCTATTCCCAGATTGCTGAGTGTTTTTATCAGAAATGGATGCTGGATTTTGTCGAAAGCTTTTTCAGTGTCTATTGATATGATCATGTGGTTTTTATTCTTCATTTTGTTTATGTGGTGTATCACATTTATTGATTTGCGAATATTGTACCAGCCTTGCATCCCTGGGATGAATCCTACTTGGTCATGGTGAATAATTTTTTTGATGTATTGCTGGGTCTGATTTGCTAGCATTTTGTTCAGGATTTTGGCATCTATGTTTATCAGGGATATTCGCCTGGAGTTTTCTTTCTTTGTAGTGTGTTTTTCTGGTTTTGGAATTAGAATTATGCTGACCTCATAAAACGAGTTTGGAAGTCTTCCTTCTTCTTGAATTTTTTGAAATAGATTGAGGAGAATGGGTGTTAGTTCTTTTTTGAATGTTCAGTAGAACTCCCCCGTGAAGCCATCTGGGCCTGGGCTTTTGCTTGCTGGGAGAGTCTTGATTACCTCTTTAATTTCCTTAGTTGTTATTGGTCTGTTCAAAGTTTCTGCGAGAGCCCCTCAGGGCTTCCCCCCACCCCCACCTCACTGGTGACAGCTGCCCTGGCCGGTTTGGCTCAGTGGTTAGAGTGTCGGCCTGTGGTCCAGAGAAGCCTGGGTTTGGTTCCCACTAAGGACCCATACCTCGGTTGCAGTTTCTCTCCTGGCCCAGTTGGTCGTGCGGGTGGCAGCCACTCGATGTGTCCCTTTCATGTCAATGTTTCTCTCTCTCTCTGTTTTCCTCTCTCTCCCTCCCACTCTGTCTGAACAAAAAATGGAAAAATGTCCTCGGGTGAAGATAAAAAAATAAAAATAAAACATGACAGCTTACTTCTTCGAAGCAAGCAGGAGAATCTCACTCCAGTCTGCTAGATGGTGTCTTACACTGAGCAATGTAACCACAGGAGTGACTTTATTGTCACCTTTCCATATTATGTTATCAAATCAAGGGGGGATGACTCCCCAGACACCCATATTCTCAGGCTCAGGCCACACCCTAGGGGATAAAAGCATACAGGGAGTGGACACCAGTGGCTGGGAATCTTGGGGGCCATTTTAGAATCTACTCTACCACAGTGTGTATTGCAGGAGAGAGAGAATATAATAAAGGAATGGTAAAATCGTAAATGGGCAAAGAGTAACTGGAAGGGAAAAAACACATACTGAGGAGTCGTGGCAAGAGGAAAAACTGCTGAGCAAACTGCACTGGGGATGAATTGGGAAGGTTAAGAGTTTTGTCTGTTAATTGATTTTGTGTGGGGCAGACAATGAGAAAGACGATAGGGAAAGAGGCCCTTAAGAAAATTCTTCTGACTACTAAGAACTTGCTCCCTCTTTTGGTGTCTTCTTTAGAGACTGCCATAAAATATCTTAATTTCTTTCAACTACTTGTATGTGTACTTGTTTTTGTTTTGTATTTTTATTTTTTGCTTCACTATTGTTCATTTTAGTATAAATCTGTGCTCAGAATAAAACTCAACATGATCTAACATTATTTTGATTATAATGGAAAGATCAGGCTTGGGATTTAAAACAGACTTCAAATCAAACCTCTACTCCTTCACTTACTAGCTACGTTATTTTTTTTTTAAACCACTAACAATTATTAAGCATATATTCCTATTCTAAATGATGTTGCTTAATTTAGCTTGTGATCAAGATATTGCATCTAGTCTACTGGTTTATCTCCTATAGTATAGTTAAGTGACAGCTGTGATCACCAGTTTATCCAGATTGACAACAAAATAACTAAATGCAGTTAATTGCTTCATTAAATTCCGCATGTGGTTGTACATATTAAAAAGGATATCTATAACTGTCTAAGGCATATAATAAATGCCAGCTTCTACTATTACAGTTTTTATTATTTCTTGTACCCTGGCAAACCAAGTGGCAAATATTATTATTAAGTTAATGATCTAAAATATAGGAAAGTGAAGTTGAGACATATCAGAAGGAGAGTTCACATTAAGATGGTACTTCCCGAGCTAGACTGCGAAGTACTACCGAGGCTGAGGTTTCTGTCTGTGCTGTCCGCTGATGTTTTCTCAGAGCTCTGCACATAATAAATGTTCCATGGATACAATATTCTATGTCTAATTACTAGTTGCACTCAAAATGCACCTGGCATCATTAAGGGTTTCCAGGATTAGGGTAGAGGTGGAAGACCTACCTATCACAAAATTAAAGGCTTGGCCCTGGCCAGTTTGGCTCAGTGGTTAAAGCGTCGGCCTGCGGTCCGGAGAGACCCGGGTTCGGTTCCCGCTAAGGGCACGTACTTCGGTTGCAGTTTGTCCCCGGCCCTGGTTGGTCGTGCGGGTGGCAGCCACTCGATGTGTCCCTTTCACATCGATGTTTCTCTCACTCTCTCCCTTCCTCTCTCTCCCTCCCACTCTATCTGTACAAAAAATGGAAAAATATCCTCGGGTGAGGATAAGAAAATAAAGGCTTGGAAAAGTTGGTAAATAAATTATGTTCTTGGTAGAAGACACTGTAAGTAATTTATTCATTCATTTTACAAATATCTTTTGAGCACTATGTTCAGATACTATGACAGATGTTGTAGGAAGTAAATAAAGTACATGAGACATGATTTCTACTCTCAAAGATCTTCCATCCAATACCAAAAATACCTGTATACCAACAATTTCTATGCAAGGCTAGATGTAATAAGTGGCATGTATAACACAAAATTGTACAGGAATACATATAAAGGAGAGACCAGTTTAGACCATAGATTATCTATGCCCCATGAACCAAATTCATCCTGTGGTCTGTTTTTGAATGGTATACGAGCTAAGGATAGTGTTTACATTTTGATAAAACAAAGAATGCAGAAGCTATATGCAGCCTACAAAGTTAAAAATTTTACTACTGATTCCTTTACATAAAATATTTGTGCATACCTGTTCCAAACGAATGAACAAAAAAGGCCTCACAGAATGTACATTTGACCTAGGCCTATCACTGATGGACAGAGATGGGAAGGGGGAAGGGCACCTGGAGTAGAGGGAATGACTTGAGTAAAAGCCCAGGGGCAGGGGACTTCAGGGCACAGGTGGAGAACAATGGTGACAAATTATATTTGGCAGGACTATGAGGTTTATGAAGGGAGAAGTAGAGGACTCTGGAAGGGTCATCTGTGCTGGGTGGGCTAAGGAAGTTGATTATTCAGTAACTGAGGACATCACAGTTGCCAGAAAGGATTTCATGGAGTTTTTGCAATGGCCTCTCTTCAAGGATGATAATGATGGAGGGAAGATGATTTTTCACAGTAGAGCACTACAGTAATGTGATTTTTATGACAATTAGCCAGGGATGAATACCATGCTTCATTCTACCCACCAAATAACTCACGTCAGCAATATGTATTCTCTTAGCTTCAGCTTAGGTCAAACTCCTAACCAGAGCTTACAGACACCTTGCTTTATTACTTCTTATCTGCTCCACCATCGAGCTCCCTGAAAACATGCTTTAAAATGGGACTTCAGACAGACCCTCCAGTGCAGCTTTGTTTCACATGACACTATGTTATTAATGCATGACACTATATTATTAATAATATTCACCAACAAGTCTCAGACCCACTATTTCACTCTCATTTAGTGGCAATCTCCAGCAATCAAATAAATAATTGTGCTTGTCTGTCTGGCCCAGGCACAAGATGCACTTACACAGACTGTTCTGTTGGTCAGTTCCATTTGCTGACAGCTCGGCAGGGAGGGCTTGATTTATTCAATGCATAATGCTGCTGCCTACAAGTAGAACCCTGGCTAGGGAAGGGAGGAAACAGACTGAGAATGGCAATGGAAAAAGACAAGCAAAGATGGAATGAAATGAGGAGTTGTTGGGAAATTCAAGTTTCCCCTGAATTCCTGAGTACCTCACTTTTCCTTCCTCACAGCCCAGAAGAGAACAGAGCCTTTATCCAGAAATACATGCCTCCTGGGTGCTGTCACTCTGGTCAACACACATTGCAATTCTCTGACTACTCACATGCTCCAGATTAAATAGGCACAACAGTTGTAATTAGAAAAGAAAGTAGGAAGTCAGACTAAAACACATACAGTGAGGGAAAAAAAAATGAAACAAGTTGAGGAAAAGGGAGAGAAACTCACAGGAGAAATAGTTCTAAATTACTATATAACAGCCACAGGGCAGGGCGGGGTCACCTGACTTGAATGTAGATGAGGCTGACCTGTGGCCTTCCCTTCTGGTTTCCCAGCATCCCATCTACTTCTCCACTGCCCTAGGTCTTCATCTAATTCCTAGCCAGGCCAGTCCTCAGTCACTCTTGCTCTAAATTTCTTCTTTCTTCATTCTTTCTACAGCCCAAATAAAGTATTTCTTTTACTAGTTATAACACCAAAAGGATCTCTTAAAACATGTCACACAAGAGTCTGTTGATCAAACCTCAGTATGATTACTTACCAAGAATATTGATACCCCAACCATAGGGTGAATTCCTAATGGTAGATTATCAGGCCAGGGCAACATCACTGGAGGAAAGGAGGGAAGAAAGAGGATAAAAAGGGGTAGAAAGAAGGAGAAGAGAAGAAAGTATTTATTTATTTATCCTCACCTGAGAACATTTTTGCATTCATCTTCAGATAGAGGAGGAGGAAAAGAGGGAGGAAGAGAGAGAGAGAAACATCGATGTGAGAGACACATCCACTGGCTGCCACCCACAGGATCCCGGAGACAAACTGCAACCAAGGTACGTGCCCTCAGCGAGAACCAAACCAGGGTCTCTCTGGACCGTGGCCCAACACTCTAACCGCTGAGCCCAACCAGCCAGGGCAGAAAGTACTTATTGAGTGCCATTTACATATAGCATTATGTGAGCTGAGCTAAATGGCTGCAGGTCAGGAATTTAGACTACATTAATCCAGATCTGAGCTAATTCCCAAAGAGTTGAGTAAAGAAACATAGGGATAGGCAATTCTATGACCCTGACATTATATACATCAGGAAAGTTGACAACAAAGGTGAGTGATAACCAGACTCTGTCAGGGCTTTAGGAAAGTCAGTCAACCACTTTGAGACCTAGTTTCCTCATTTAAAAACAAAGCTTTTGCGGGGAAATGGTCTCTACATTTTCCTCTCATTCTTAAATTACATAATTCAATGACTTTTGTCAAAATTTTCCCTCTAGAAGATCATTTTTATTGCAGATAAACATGCTTTTATTTCTTCCATTAAAAAAAAAACAACAAACTCTCCTTACACAGTGTCTCCCTCTGGGTGCTGCCTTATTTTTCTAATTCCCTTTTCAGCAAAATTCCTTGGAAGAGATTTCTTATGATTCACATCTCCACTCTTTCTCCTCCTATCCTCTCTAGAATCCACTCCATCACATCACAGAACCTCTTCTCATAAATAACTTCAAAGATCTCTAGTAGTCAACTGTCAGTTGTTCTTTTGACTGTTAGCATTTTACACAGTTCCTGCACTGAACACTTTCTTCATTTGCCTTCCAGGACACCACACTCAACCTGGTTTCTGGTCACTCCTTTTCAGTCTAATTTTCTGGTTTTCCTCATCTCCCCAAACTCCAAATATGGAAGATTCCCCAAATAAAGCCTTTATTCCTTGTCTTTCTCTCTCCACTCAAATAATGGATGATTTCATCCATTATGTGGACTCAAAGACCATCTTTGGGCTTATGACTTGAGACTTCTCTCTTGACTCCAGACATGTATATCCAAATGCCTACTTGAAAACATTGCTTGGCTATCAAGTTGGTATTTCAAACTTAACAAAAGTTCCCACCTGTTTCTCTTTCTAAAGTCTTTCCAGTTCCATTAAATGGCAGTTTCATCCTTCCAGCTGCGCAAGGTATAGCTTGGAAGTCACTCTTGAATCCTTTCTTTCTCCCACACACTACATCTCACCCACCATCAAATTCTACCAGCTCTTCCTTCAAAGCAGGAGTCTAGCCATTTCTATCCACTTTCACTGCTACCATCATCTACTACTTGAATTATTTCAGTTGCCTCTTATAAAAGTCAAAATCCATGTTGGAAACAGATGGCATACCCAAATGGAATAGCTTAGAATTTAATAAAGGGACTGTTTACAAAAGTATGGACAAGATTGAGGGAAACTAGCAATTGATGGTCAAATGTCCTGTGTCTAGCAAGGCAGAGAGGGTCAATAGAGTCATTACTACCCTTAGACCTGAGGAAGCAAGGAGTGGGACTGATTACCTGAAAACACACACACACACACACACACACACACACACAGAGACACACACACCAGGAACTGCATTCTTCGAGGACAACCACCAAAAAGGAAAATGGAGAAATGTAGACCATGAACTCATACTCCTCCTGCCTTCCAATCTTCTGATCACACACAAAACTGAACCCCAAGCCAGAAGACAAGAGAGCTCACTGATGCAGTCCTTTAAGGTCAGCCTCCTAGCTTCATGTACTCGTCTGGGACACAGAGCAGAATGGAAAATGGTAGAGAGGGGATCTGGAAGGGAAAACAAGTATATCAGACAAAATGTCCTCATATGGAAAACAGAAATTAATATTACTCTCATCAAATGAAGTGAAATCATTCACATAAAGCATTTAGCACAATGTCTGACACATTGTTTTTAGGGGAAAATAGCAACTCTCATTTGCCTAGAATCCTATTTCCAAGTTTGGCTTTTTACAGAGTTGCTTTCCAAACTTCAGATCATGACCAATTGGTGGGCTGTGAATTTAATGGATTCCCAACACTTTTATTAAGACATAGAAAAAACCAGCAAGCACCTCATGAAGCAGGAAAAAAATATTGCTTCAAGAACATTACTTTAAATTAAATTTAAATATATGTTAACTCCAATGTGTATTTGTATGCACGTATGTGTGTGAGTTTATGAGTATATTCAAGTATGTATTCATTCCCTGGGTCATTATGTAAAATATATTTCTTATTAAGAGTCATGATCAAAAACTATTTGAAAGCCAGAATGCAAGAACACTCTGGCTATGCCCTCTCACTTTTCACTTATTCCTCCCCAAGAAGTGATTCAATTACCTAATTTACAAATGTGGGTGGAAAAACTAGGCAGCTGTGCTTGATTCCTTTCTCTTGTGCCTGCTAGTTCCCTGTTTTGTCTTCTCTTATTCTCTGTAGTAGACTAAATAATGGCCCCCAAAGACATCAGGTACTAAAACCTGAAATCTGTAAATATTACCTCACATAGCAGTCTGTGTAACTATGATTACATTAGGGATCTATGATTAGGTTAAGGATCTTGAGATGGGGAGGTTATACTGGATTATAGATGTGGACCCTAAATAAAATTACATGTATCCTTTAAGAGGGAAGCAGAGGAGCCCAGCCGGTGTGGCTCAGTGGTTGAGCGCCGACCCATGCACCAAGAGATTGCCAGTTTGATTCCTGGTCAGGGCACATGCCCAGGTTGTGGGCCTGATCCCCAGTGGGGGGCATGCAGGAGGCAGCCAATCAATGTTCTCTGTCATCGACGTTTCTGTCTCTCTTTCCCTCTCCCTTCCTCTCTCTCTCTCTCTCTCTCTCTCTCTAAATCAATGAAAAGAAAAAAAATTAAAAAAAAAAAAAAAGAGGGAAGCAGAGGACATTTTACACAAGGGGGAAAGGAAGGGGAAAGGCAATGTGAAGACAGAATAGGGAGAGATTTCAAGATACTACCTCGTTGAAGATTGAAGTGATGCACTCACAAGTCAAGGAATGCTGACAGTCACCAGAAACTAAAAGAAGCAAAGAAAGATGATTTATCCATTCATCAATCAATGAACATTTAAAAAGATTACTTTTAAGGATTCTTTCCATGCTGTTAGTGGGTAGGGAAGGGAATACCAGATTTACATCCATGAGTCGAGGTGTCACGAGAATTTCGAAGGCCTCTGCACAACAATTTGTACTCTGACTTCCCTCCTAATAATAATAGCCACACACTGAGGTATAATTACGCGCAGAATATACTTTGTGTTTAATCTCTATCCTCACAAAAACTCACAAGGTAGACATCATGACCCTTGTTTTACAAATGAGAAAACTCACCGAGTTAAAAATAACTTATCTGAGTCACACAGCTATAAGTGACAGACCCAGGTTGTACATCTAGTTTGATTTGCCTCCAAAAAGAGACTATCTCCACGCAATGTGTCTCCCTGTGTTGCCAATCCCTGTCTCCCTGGGGCTTCTGTATGGTAACCTGTTCCTCAAGTAAGCTGAATGTCCTAGTTTTTATGTAACAAAAAACACACAATAATAGTTTTTTGTTTTGTTTTTTTTTTTCCAGAAGGCAGTCTAGCTTGTTTCTGGACAATTTGGCCCAGGGTCTTTTGCATCACTTCATTATTTCGTTTGTAGTTGTTGGGTAAAAGCTAGATAAAAGAGAGGCAAGAAAGGAAGATGTACACTTATCACCAGTGCCTTAGTGATGGATCATTTATTGACAATAAGTTACATTACAAAAATCTCAGGGTTAGAAAAGCTCTTGGACATACAAATCCAGAATCTTTTTTACAGATGAGGAAAACAAAGCCAACAAAATTGTATAATTGTCTAATAGCCAACCAGCTCATCAAAGCAAAATATGATTGCAATGTAAATAAATTCCTAATACTTTGGGAAGTAACTCCAAACTTATTTTGCCCATCCAAAGATTGCATTGTAAAACTTCCATTATTATCTCCATTGTTTTTCTGTTCTCAAGCATTTATGTAGGGATATATGAAACTGATGCCTTGTAAGGGCAAAATCAAGCTCTACTTTTTATTTTAGGAGAGGGGGAGAACTGTAAATAGAAATTGTAAATAGCACTTTTTTAGTTGGGGTTTTGATATGTCATGAGCAGAATATTGTTTTTGAAGTGCCTAATCCATTCCACAAAGCAAAATCCCAAACATTGACACAAGGTCCTGTCAAGTCACATATTTAATTAAAAAAAAAAAAAAAAATGAAATAATGTTACCGAGCAACCCCTGAAACACAGGGGTTTTTAGACACAGCTTCATGTTTGCTCTACTGGGGTTACTATGTATTTGGCTTCATGATGGAACTACTACAGCACGTTCAAGGATATCATTACCCTTGACGATGATAAACAAATGGGGGTTCTGGGAGGGAGGGCAAGAAAAATATTTTAAGTAGGGCTGCACAGTATTTCCTCGGGCTCGCCTAGGCCAACATCTCCCCTGGAAGAACTTCCAAATCCCCTTGGTCCGCCAGCAGAAGACAAAACACCGCGAGGCCCCACCTTTGAACCCACCGAGGGAGCCTCCCGCCCACCAACCAATCGGAAGTCGTGCTCTCCATCTGCCCTCCGGTGGAGCGACCTTGCCCTCCCCGTCGGCTATCGCCTTTTACGACAGTTTTCCGGCCTACAGCGCGCGCCGCCGTCGTGCTTTCTCGGCGCCAGTGCGCGGACGTTAGGGCGCTGCTAGGGGTGCCCGCCTTGCTTTCTGGTAGAGGCGTGGAGTCGGTGGCCGGGGCGTCGGGGCTGCGATGAACGGCGCTCTCGGGGGCGGCGGGGGAGCCGAGCCGGAGCCATGGTGAGTGCGGCCTTCCGGAGTCCGGGGCGACTCGGCCCAGACCTCAGCCTCAGCGCGCGGCCTCGGAGGAGGGGAGCCCATGTCTCCCTCGGCGACGCACGCTCTGCAGGTCCCGTAGCTGTGGGTTCGCCCTTCTCGAGCCTGTGTCCTTCCACGGCCCTGGTCCGCCGCCCCCGGCGCTCGGAGATTAGTGGGATCGTGCGATTGCACCTGCCTTTCCTCTAACACACCCTCCCAGCCCTCTCTGCCTTTGCACTGTCCGCCCCCTGGCTCTTGCTGGCACGTCTCTTCTCGGTCCTGAAACCTGTTTGCGCCTCTCTCGTGCCCTGTAGTCGCGAGGCGGGACGCTGCCGCAGGTGCCACGGAAAGCGTGTCCTAGCCAAGCCGACGTTTAACGTTGGAGTGTGTTACCAGAAATGTGCAGGAACCCCCCCCCCCCCCCCGTAAATATTTGCTTCTCTAGTAGAAACCTTATTTTCCTTTTGCTTTGATTGAACTTTTATGTAACTTGATTTGCCCCGAGGTGAAAGAGGGGTTTTCAGAAGAGGGAAATCATCCTTTTCTTCCGCAGCGAAACTCAGATACCGTCGCAGTGCCCTGGATATAAAAGTTGAAGTCCTCTTGAAGGATCATCGGGCAGAGTATTTTCACCCTAAGAGGTGTTTCCGCCGTTGAAATAAAACTTGTAACGAGTTGAGATGGGAGAATGGGTGTGATAGGGAATTAGAGAAGTAAATATTTACTCTGCTTCCCCTTACCAGGCCAGTACAGTGGTAGCAGTTGGACTGACCATTGCTGCTGCAGGATTTGCAGGTTTGTTTGTGGTTTGGGGGTGGAAGTGAAGTAGGGGAGGCCGGGGACTTTTTAATTGTTCTATCACTTTTGTTTTTAGGCCGTTATGTTTTGCAAGCCATGAAGCATATGGAGCCTCAAGTCAAACAAGTTTTTCAAAGTCTACCAAAATCTGTAAGACTTCCTAAACACTTTTTGAGTTTTTTGCCGCCTGTAGCCTAGAACTACACTTGAGGGTAAATTTCCAAACACCTATGAAGTTCTAAGTGATTACTCTGAGGGCCCCTTCTTTGGCTTCCTGCAAGGAGAATTTATACGTTCTGAATTTTGTAGTAGTGCTACCCTAAAAAGTTAAATTTTATGTGTGACAGAATCAGGTCAGGAGTATTAACAATTCTTGTATCATGAAAGTTAATATCACTTTGTTGTTGACATACAACTAACCTCAGCATTATCTGTCCATCCCCCACACCCCAACCCTGCTCTGCATCACAAACACAAGGATCCAGGGATCTGAAGTGATTCATTCTTACTGTGTAGGGTCCTGTCACTCCCAAACATGATACTTGGGTAGCACTGCAGTTTTAGGCTATAGAATATGACTAGATATAATGGTCATACCTTCTGTGGTCGCAGGTCAGAATGAATATGGCTGTGAAGGCTTGCTGAGTATTTTATTGTTGTGTTGTGATTGAATGTGATGATGGTAGGCCTTACAAATATTTCTGATATAACAAGGTCAGAAGGCCTAATACCTTGATTTTCTCCATATATATCTTAAAGTCTTGTTTTAGTAATTGCCTTAAACCCCAAAATACCCTTGAACCACTTGTCTCAAAGATCTTTAAATCCTCTTCTTGAGGTACTTCTTGTTCTACAATGTAGTCATACTATGAGATCAAATTTTTATGTAGAACATGGCTAACTTGGAATCTTCCCTTCAATCCCAGAAAAACTGACACTGTTCTTTTGTCTTACGTTTTCAAGACAGTTTAGGTTGCCTAGGGGGGAAAAATGGGTATTTAATGATCATTAAAATATGTGTTGCTACTTATAAAGGTAAAATACCATGAAAATTACACTTAAAGTTATCTGAAATGTCTTTTTCTGCTAGTGCAGTGAACATTTATACACAATTTTTGGCAACTCTGTTTATTCTAATAATCTTTTCTTATTAATGCATTTCTTCTTTCAGGCCTTCAGTGGTGGCTACTATAGAGGCGGGTTTGAAACCAAAATGACAAAACGGGAAGCAGCGTTAATATTAGGTGTAAGGTAAAATAATTTCTAATTTTTTAATATTTTCTACAACTCTAGAGCTATTAGCAAATGTAAGAAAGACCTCATTTCATTAGGAGGTGGTTATTTGTATCATGTACGTTTTTAACATCTAAACACTCCCTGCAAAATTCCAACAAGAAGGCACATTAGCACTTTTTAATTGATAGACTTGCAACAGATAATCACAATACTCAGTGTTGTTCTCTGTAACAGTTTTTGTGGGGGAAATTCTGCTTTCATTTCCAAATATCTAAATATGCTTTCTTTTCCAATACAAGGACTGTTGAAATGAATATTATCAAATTCAATTAAATTTTTGAGAATTCCTTAAATTTTTCTAAGGAGCTGTTTAGTTCCCTGATTCAAAATATTCATCATCCTTATATGCTAGGAAAGAGGTTCCTAAACAGCTCTTTGTATTCTTATGTTGACTTACTCGTTATGCATCTTTAATTGCCCTTCATGTACATTTTTTAAATGTGATCCAGAAGTACTCTGAAGTAAGCAATACCTTTTCCTTTTTAAATTAGCCCGACTGCCAATAAAGGAAAAATAAGAGATGCTCATCGACGAATTATGCTTTTAAATCATCCAGACAAGGGTAAGTAGTCATTAAATTCTTCTTATACATGTTGTTTAAATGACTATGTAATTGTTTTAATGGGGTAATTTTATATCTAATTCTTGGCTTATAATAAGGGAAATGCCTAAATCTGTGTGTGAGCACTGTCTCCCAGGCTGGATCCATTTGTTGTTGCTGTCTTAAAATAATAAATTGTAAGTGAAAATTTTATTTGTAGAATAGTGAACAGATAATCTATTAACTACTATAATTTGGAAGTAATGATAAGCATTAATAATGTTTTGAGATCTGTAATTGTGATAAAATATGACTTCTAATAGTCAAGTACTGCTAACCTTGCTGTTTTGGGGAACTGGGGTTTGGACTACGTTCTTAAAGGAAATGTTCAATTTCAGTTAATGAAACCAAAAATGTAATATTTTCTATTCATTTACACCTTTGAACTTGAGGTTACATAGTTAGGCACCTATAGAATGTATTAGTTTCTGACACCCTTCTAAGCACCCTTAGCTGTGTTGAAAGGAAATAATTCCTTGGAATGCCAAAATATAGACCACAAAATACACATTCTAGTGCGCAAATCATTTTATATGCAAGGCCTTTCATTAAGAGGGCTTTGAGTTAAAACAGAGTTGTAATTTTTTGGTATCTGACTACATAGCCTCTTTTATGAAATTTAGCTTTTATGAACTGGAGGGCTTCTAATTCAAGTCTAGGGTGGAGCCCATAAATTCACATTTCTTCTTGATGTGGATGATTGCTGGTGTAGGGATCACACTTTTGAGAATCACTGCTCCAGCAGATTGGTAGAAAACAGCTGTACAT
Source organism: Molossus molossus (assembly GCF_014108415.1). Taxonomy (NCBI): domain Eukaryota; kingdom Metazoa; phylum Chordata; class Mammalia; order Chiroptera; family Molossidae; genus Molossus; species Molossus molossus. Next base: position 46,118,918 of record NW_023425388.1, on the reverse strand, counting down.
GACATTGTAAAGTGACAAGAACAGGAAAAGAAAAAATATGAAGGATGGAAAAAGGATCTTAAGCAAAGTGAAGGCCTTTCAGCCCTGGCTGGTCTGGCTTAGCGGTTGTAGCCTCAGCCTGCGGATCAGAGAGTGCCAGGTTCAGTTCCCGCCAGGGGCACATACCAAAAACAAAACAAAACAAAGTGAAGGTCTTTCCAACAAAGTTCAGAAGCCTCTGAGAATATCAAGGTTTTAAAATAACAGTACAATAAATTGCTCTTCATTTATGAATTTTAATCATGTATAGGTAGGTAACTTACATTATTTCAAAGTTATGTAAGTCTGTAGGTTTTGTGAAATTCTTTTCCTGTCATCAGTTTAAGTTTTCTTCTTCTTTATTGATTTAAGATAGAGGAAGGGAGAAGGAGAGATTGAAACATCAACGAGAGAGAACATCAATTGGCCGCCTCCTGCATGGTCCCCCACTGGGGATCAGGCCCACAACCTGGGCATGTCAATACCTGACCGGGTATTGAGCCAGCAACCTCTTGGTGCATGGGTTGACACTTAACCACTGAGCCACACTGGACGGGCAGTTTTAAGCTTTTTTAAAGGTGCCATTTTGGTGGAAATCTCATTTCCCTTGATCAAATATATTACCATATATATGGTTATCCAGTTGCAGTGTCATATTTATTTTTAAAATTGGAATACCATTTCTGCTAATTGCATAGGGATTCCTTGGAATAAGAATAGCTTTTCACCAAGCAGAACTTGAGAATCCATATAATAACACTATTCCTTTTTTCTTTTTTTCTTGTAGGAGGATCTCCTTATATAGCAGCCAAAATCAATGAAGCTAAAGATTTACTAGAAGGTCAAGCTAAAAAATGAAATAAATATATGAGAATTTTAAGTTCTTATTAATTATGTATGTGACTATCAGCTTTTTATAATAAAATGTCCCAAAGTTACAAATTTTAAAAATGATTTAGCACAAACTAAGTCAATAGGCTGGTGTAACATTCTCATTTAAATTTGAGGATTTTAAATCAGATTGTAGAATATTTGGATATTAATGCTCTATGGATAAATACATACCATTTGAACAGAAATATTATTCATTACTCATCTAGTAAATAATTTGTTAACTTCAAGTCAAAGTGAACATGAAAGTTCCTGCTCTTAAGGAACCCCAATCTAATGAGACTGATAAAGTGGTCATTAAAATACAATGTGATAAGTATTATGATGTAATTAGTACACATTGTTATATAGTAGACTGACCTTATTGGGAGGAAAGACTGTCAAGGTACGGAGAGTTGGCTCAGCTGCTTGGAACTGTGAATTTAAAAGTGAGTTTAGCCACAACTTTGACCTAAAAAATTAATGTTGGTATGCATATATCACTGGCAATTCAAATTTCATACATTAAAAATTTGATTGCCCTGGCCAGTTTCGCTCAGCGGTTAGAGCGTCGGTCTGCGGTCCAGAGAGATCCGGGTTCGGTTCCCGCTAAGGGCATGTACCTTGGTTGCAGTGTGTCCCCCGCCCTGGTTGGGTTGTACGGGTAACAGCCACTCGATGTGTCCCTTTCACGTTGATGTTTCTCTCTCTCTCCCCCTCCCACTCTACCTGAACAAAAAATGGAAAAATGTCCTCAGGTGAGAATAAAAAAAATAAAAAACTTGATAAAAGATGAGAGTATGTCTTGTTTCTAGTCAAGAAAAGATTTACATTGTTTTCAGCTAGCCCCTTTCAAGAAACTGACCATTAAAAACACTTTTTACACAATTATAAGTTTTGCATTTGTTATGACCATGCTTAAACATAACTAATTAGCTAAACTGAATGCCCTGTTACCAAATACTTAGCTTGGACTCAGAGGATTTATACAGTGATATATTTAAATGACATTTGAGGACAAATGTTGGTCTAATGCAAAATAATGTAAGGATCTTAACCAAAGGACTTGTATAAAACACACAAGGGAAATAACTAGTCCATGGTCTCCAGCAGTACTTAACTGTTTAGCTTTAAGATGATAGTATATGCTACCTACCATCTAGATTTTATTAAATCATCTTAAATTTTTTATTAATGGAGAACAGACTGTCAAGGTCAAAATAACAGAGGTAATCATAGTATTGGAATATGTTCAGGGGTGTTTCATAGTTGGGGTATCTGCTCTTTTGGTTTATTGTCCATCCTGGTTCCTTGTTTAAAATCAGATCAAGTCCATTTGTTATGTTTTAGAGTGTGAGGAGGCAGCCATGGCTTCTTTGTAGGATAAATCTTGTTATTTCCAGAGGAAAGGAGTATGAAAACGTAGTTGATTTGTTACTCAAAGTAGTTATGTCTAGAAAGTCACTGAAAGTACCGAACCACTGTTCCTAGGCGAAATACAGGTTCCTATGAGCCTCTAGTCACCTTTTTTGTGTTTCTGTTTAAAGACACCTTATCTGCTATATTGATTCCTTAACATGGAACTCACAGCCAACACCACTAACTCGTGGTGGCACAACATAACCTTGTGTTTGGCATCATTAGGCAGCACTTCACTAAGTGTGGGGTCATCTTAAATAGGGAAACTAAGATTGAAAAAAAAAAAAATGGCACTAAATGGATCATGAAAAGGATTCTTGTTTATAGTATGAAAACAAGGCAAAGCATCACTTTTTGAACATCAGGTGATTAAAATTTTCCACTAGTCTGCATATCAAATGACCAGGAAGGACCTTAAGTGTTGATTTTTGGGTTACAAATAAATTTTAGTGAGTATGTGAATGTGCAAATAAGGAATCTTCTAATAATAAGGTTCAACTGTATTTTGGCCTGCTAACCTTTTATTTCAGTCCTTTGGACTAATAAATGTTTCTAGGACCAAGACCTTTAAAGAAAAGAGATAGTAGCCCTGGCCAGTTTGGCTCAGTAGTTAATGAGTGTTGGCCCTCGGACCAGAGTCTCGGGTTCCATTCCAGTCAACGGCACATAACCTTGGTTGCGGTTCGGTCCCTTGCCCTGGTTGGGGTCCTGCAGGACACAGCCAATTGATTATGTCTCTCTCTCTCTCATTGATATCCCTCCACCACCACCACTCTAAAGATAAATGGCAAAATATCCTCAGGTGAGGATTTTAAAAAAAAGTATCAATTAAAACTTAAAAGCAAATTTTTCAAAGACAAGTAAAAAGTGTGATAATGTGCCAACAGGCAATCAAGCATGAACTGTAAAAAGGAAAACTTCTGTGTGGGTAATCTTTGAGTAATGTAAATATAAAGAGCATACTTCTTCCCAAGGTTCCATGCTATTAACCGCTGCAGTGTGGTACCTTTCACAAATTTGGTAACCCAAATGTTTTCCTTGGTGGTAGAGGTGTGTCTGGTACTTAATACACATCTAGCTTGGGGACTTTTTGTCAGGTGGCTCTCAACCTTCTTAATGCCCCTACCCTTTAATACAGTTCCTCATGTTGTGGTGACCCCCAACCATAAAATTATTTTCGTTGCTACTTCATAACTGTCATTTTGCTACTGTTATGTCTTAGGCTACCCCTGGGAAAGGGTCGTTCAACCCCCAAAGAGGTCACGACCAACAGGTTTAGAACCACTGTAAGGGGAGGAATGGTTGAACAAAACACTAAGGGACTAGGAGGTGCAGGTTTTAAGTCAAATTTCTGCAGTAATAGCCAGGCAACCTTGAGCAAGCCATCCTGTGTTTAGGGCTCTGCTTCCTCATCTGTTAAGAAATAAAATAAGGGCCAATTTGAAAATTATGAGAATCTATCCACACTATATGGATAGGGAAACAAAAAGCCCAAGCAAATGTTTTGAGGTAACGGCTAACAAAATTATTAAGCCCTGGGTTTCTTTAATAATTTATTATGTTCCTTTGTAATTTGGCTCTCTATATAATTAGTCCTCCATAGATGTTTTAGGGAAATTCCCACCCATAGCCTTAAAGAGATCTGGCATATCAGAGGTTTAATTTCCCTACCTGGTGCTTTTCCTTTTGCCTTCACTGGGCCTCTGTGTTGACATTATTAGATGAGCCCTACACTGCACTTTATAAAAACTGGTGATGAAAGTGAGCTGAGTGGTCTTCGAATTTAAATCTTTTCCCATTCTAAGAATTTTAAGCAAATTCTTTGCCTTCAAAGTATTTTTCAAATGATGGGAAATACTTATGGAAGCATTTAAACAAGAATAATAGTCTAGTTATTTCAGAAGACTCAAACCATTCAAGAAATTGTTGAAACTTACGTGCTTCATTTATATTCAAGTTTTAAAATTTCAACATTTTAAGGTAGAATACTGAGTTGTCTCAACGGGAATTTATAGGGCATCTTGCTGTTAAGGACTAGTTGTTGTTTTGCAATTCTGAAGTGTGCAGTGAGGTCATGTTTTATTGAACATAAATTACCTCCCCCCAAACACGTTAATTCCAATGAAAATTCAGAAACTGGCTCAAAAACGTCAAAGAACAAGATAGAAAAAATCCTGTAAATCTGAGGTAAAATAAAAACATTTAGAATGCTAGTTTTTTGGTTATACAAAAAATCCTGAATTGAGGGTAACCTTGAGTACCAGGAAACTTAAATGACCTAAGCTCTGCTTTGTGTTGATGGTTATTCAGAGTGAAGTATAAACTAGAGCCAACTGTTGCCTTAGCAACAGCATATAGGAAGCACTTCTATCTTCTTACCTATTATTCCTCACCCAACAAAGACATAGTCCCGTTTCAAGGTATATTCTGGGACATGTTAATACTTGCTGTCACCTTAGTGAATGAAATTTCAAATATAATGTTTATATGACACTTTTCTTAACCTGAAAACACCAAGTTGAAAAATGGGCTCAAAGAAGTAAAGATATAAGCTCCAGGAAACAATTAAGTATCAAATGATTTAACCAGAAAAACTAGAGGAAAATTTTTGTAATGAAGTCACTAAACTAGAAAATTAGTGGTTACATTTGACAATAAAGAAAAAAGGGTATAAAACAGTCAGAAAATATCCCTGTAGTTTCACCCCCCAAAAAACATTCACTCCCTAAAATACAAATAGTGGGGCTTCAAGACTGAGAAAGTCAGTGAAAAATAAATTTGCCCTTGCTTTTGATATCCTTTGGATTGCATACAGCTAATCGGAAATGTCTGGGATGGACATTTATACTAAACCATTTATATCAGTATACTCCTTGTTGCAAGTACTTGGAATATTGTTAAGTGTTACTCAGGGTCACATATATTTATAGACTAAAGTTACATGAACATTGGAAAGGCCCTTAGGATATTAACTAGTCCAGCCCTTTCTAGGTGAAGTGAAATACAGAAAAAGATAGTAACTCCCATTCTGTACTTACACATCTTTTTAAGTTCTTATAGAAATAGACAAATTGATAGAATTCTTATAAAAAGCTACATTATAGTTTATCTAGGGGCATTATGCACCATATTTTAGTACTTGAAATAGTAATACACATGAATCAGACTTTCAAGTTTCCACTGATCAACCCTTTTTAAAAAAACATGTATTTCCTTATAAGATTGCATGTATCTCCCTCACCCAGTTAAGTTGGGGTTAACTGAAAATAATTTTTCAAAAAATTTATTGATGTTAGAGGAAGTGAGAAAGAGAAACATCAATTGGCTGCCTCCTGCATGCCCCCCACTGGGGATCAGGCCCACAATTTGGGCATGTGTCCTGACCAGGAATGGAATTAGCGACCTCTTGGTGCATGGGTCAACGCTCAACCAACCATTGAGCCACACCAGCTGGACTGGGGTTTTCTTGATTAGACTTTTGTTTGGAACCCCAGAGTAAATGATTATACTTAAAGATGTATTAAAAGAGCTGAGCCCTAGTCAGTTTAGCTCAGCAGTTAGAGCATGGACCAAAGAGTCGCAAGTTCAATTCTGGTCAAGGGCACGTACCTCGATTGCAGTTCAGTCCCCAGCCCCAGTCAGGGTTGTGTGGGAGGCAACCAGTCGATGTCTCTCTCACATCATTGTTTCTTTCTCTCCCCCACTCTATTTGAAGATGAACAGAAAAATATCCTCAGGTGAGGATTTAAAAAAATGCATTAGGCTGAACCATGGGAAACTGCCATTTTTGTGGATCAAAAATGGTCAAATATTGGCAATTTCCTATGGCCAGCAGCTGAGTGCAGTTTCAAATTACCACCACTTGTCAAAAGTTCACAGCAAATTGCAACTGTTGATTTATTGCAGCAGTTCCTCCCCAAATGCTGTCATAGGTTCATCATGGATTATAACTAACTACTATGTATTCAAGCATGCATCCTAGTAAAGAACTAAAATTTTTAAATAAGGGGTCAGCAAATGCCAGATAAACTTATAAAAGGGTATAGGGGCCCTGGCTGGTTTGGCTCAGCGGTTGTTGGAGTGTCGGCCTGTGGACCAGAGAGTCCTGCGTTCGGATCCTGCTAGGGGCACGTACCAAAAAAACAAACGGCAACAACAAAACAGGTATAGGGGATCCAAACCATAGCAAAGACAAGAAGACTGAATGGAACGTTACATTTTTTTTTGGCCTTTAGTACTTTTGCCAAACCCACAGATAACCAGTTCAAATCCAAGTTCCTTGAAGCCTTGTAAAAAATCCAAGTGTAAAATAGCTTTCCTTTACTCTCATTTTCAAAATCCACCCCACATCTGACATAGAACTTACTGCATTCTAGACTGAGCTCATTGTAGGCACAGCCTATGAGAATGTTATCTAGTTGGTTTTAACCTCAAAAAACTAAATCTATTTGCAGAGGACACAAATGATAATCTAACGGCAACCTTTAGTCAACATGCCAACTTTGCAAGAGACCCTTAGGTTCAACACTAGACTCACAGCTATGAAATACCACTGAGGTAAACCACCCGCTACTCACTCGAGGACATTTTCCCATTTTTTGTTCAGGTAGAGTGGGAGGGAGAGAGAGGAACAGAGAGAGAGAGAGAGAAACATCGATGCGAAAGGAACATATCGAGTGGCTGCCACCCTCACGACCAACCAGGGCCGGGGACAAACTGCAACCGAGGTACATGCCCTTAGCGGGAACCGAACCCGGGTCTCTCAGGACCGCAGGCCCACACTAACCGCTGAGCCAAACCGGCCAGGGCCCACCCGCTACTTTTGACTCCATCCTCTCTAGCTTAGTGTTTCCCTGTTCTTTAGTTATTTTGCTTGCTTATATATACCTGTACTTTTTTAAAAAATTGCATTTAAGCAACCTCCTTCAGCCTTGTCCTAAGCAACATCTCAGGTAATTTTTCACCAAGTCACCAGTTTGATGTGCTACTTTCTCTTAACTTCACATTAAAATACTTAACTACTGCCCCGCAGGTGTTGCTCAGCGGACTGAGTCTAGTCCCATGGATTGAGAAGTCCTGGTTTGATTCTGTCAGGACACATGCTTGAGTTGTGGGCTTGATCCCCAATAGGGGATGTGCAGGAGGCAGCCAATGGATGTTTCTCTTTCACATCCATGTTTCTCTTTCCCCACTTCCTCTAAAAAAACAAAAACAAAAAACTCAACTACTTACAATTAAGGTTTCTGTGTATTCATACTAATTTAACCAAATTGACCTGACAAAGATCCACACCACTTTGCAAAAACAGTTTTAGGCCCATTGAAGGGTTAAGAAAGGTGATGTCACCCTGGCAGGTTTGCCTCAGCGGTTAGAGCGTAGGCCTGCGGTCCTGAGAGACCAGGATTCGGTTCCCGCTAAGGGCGCGTACCTCGGTTGGTTTGTCCCCGGCCCTGGTCGGTCGTGCAGATGGCAGCCACTCGATGTGTTCCTTTCACGTCGATGTTTCTCTCTCTCTCTCTGTTCCTCTCTCTCCCTCCCACTCTACCTGAACAAAAGATGGAAAAATGTCCTCAGGTGAGGATAAAAGAAAAAAGAAAGGTGATGTCAATCCCAAGAATCCTATGCTTTCCAAGGTTTCAGGAAAAGATCATTTTTGCCCCTACATAATCTCAGCTCCCACTTCAAGATTTAGTTCAGATTTCACATATGTTGACACAATATATGACTGCACAAGACCTTCAGAAGAGTTTTTTGCTTTGGTAATGGTGTTTAATGTACACAGGCAAGTTCTCCCATAGCAACATCTAATTAGTATAGCAGCCAAAAAAGATGCACCCTTCTCAAAATGTTTGGAAGGCTACTAAACCAACAATGGTTATCTTGGGGTGGGTGAGTGGAGGGAGGGGTGTGGCTTTCCACTTCTGAATCTGAGCATGCGTTATTTACCCCCCAAAAAAGCCTATCACCATTCTTCAATATCTATGTTATTAAAGGACAAAACATTTGGGTGTAGTCATTTGGGTGTAGTCATTTAGTCTGGTTGTTAGTTCTAAAGAACTGCTTGGGCTACACCCACTTTTTTAAAGATGGTCTTATCTTTCTTCCTTTCCCACTAAACAATCTTTATGGAAGGATTTTAGTGAATCTGCTTTACATAGGAGAAAATTAAAAATTTTTTTTTCCTTATACCATATTCACCCATTTGGGGATTAAGGAACATTTTTCTCCTAATTCATAGTTACTCTATAAACCTATTACTGAAGAGAACTAAGACTAAAAAGGTCAACAATTTTACTTGTTTCTAACTTTGATGAATAAAAAGACTTGTAGATAAATTTTTTAAAACGGATATGAAATTACCTCATATTACTATTCAATGTGCAAGGACTGACTATTCACAACACACCTTACTTAAAAATTGTTACTAGGGTTTTGTAAAAAAGCATTTAATAACATTACATCTTAACCTCAACAATAAATTTGAGGGCTAGTGTTATGTACACTGACCTGGCAATTACTACATTTATAACTATACCCTGAATTCTTCAATCATTATAAACTAAAATCACTTAAAATTTTATGCACATATAAAATTAACACAAATTATGCACATAAAAAAACACTTTAAGACATCCAATGACAAAAACGGCTTTCTTGCTCAGTAATCTATATATTGTGGAGCTAAACTCTCCCATATATCCACAATTATTTTATATGACCTCATAATTAGTTTCATAAATTACTGTATTTTTACTTTTTACAACACAGTGTAAAAGTCTTTATCTTTCTAAAATTAAGCCATCTGGCTAAAATATATACAAAAAATACAATCATTAGTATGAGAACCTTCAAAATTATTTCCTTGAGAATCAAAAAGCAAGTCAGTGGCCTATTCCATATTTAAAAATTGCTCATAATTCTTTATAAAAATAATTTATTAAGAATCAAAGGCAAAAGTTAAGTTCTAGATCTTACCCCACTGCCTTCCAAAGTTGTCTTTGATCACAATTTTATGTTCCAAAGACTTTCCTAATATCAAGTGTCTGGTAAATTTCCTAAGCGATTCTACTCTAACAGACTAAATTTTAAGTGCTAAGATTTCAGAGGATTCATTACAAAATGATTAACTGACCAAATAATAGTTTGATTTTATGAACAAGTGTAAATGCTTTTTAAAAAGCAATCAGGATACTATTCTAAGTCTATAAGTAGCTCCAACTACTTTGCAACAGTGGGTATAAAAAGTAGAAAGTTAAAAATCAGCAAATGGAAGATCAAAGTTTATTTACTACCTGCATACAAAAACATATTGCACATCAAACAAACAAAATAAAAAAAAATTTAAAAAGGAAAAAAAAAAGAAAAAAGAAAAGGAAAATATACTCTACTGAAGACTAACATGTAGTTTATACAGAATAAACCTTCTGGAAATTGATCTTTTCAGTAGTTCAGGTTATATCTGAATGGACATGACTAATTCACCTTAGTGTTTTAACTAAAGCTATGTTTGATTTTTAAATACTGTACACTTTAATAAATAAACCAAACAAAGCCTCAATATAGAACAGTCACTGCCAATATCACCCAGTGTCCCTGCAGATGAGTTTAACAAATGTATTCCAGTGGTCTGCAGATTTTCCTCTACATACAGCATTTTAAAAACACATCAAAACAGACCAGTTTCCAGACTAAACTACTGAAGAAATTACAATTCAGTGCAAAATATTTTAGACTGCATTTCACTCTAGTTTTCCTCAGGTGAAGAAGTGGTTGCATATTATTAAAAATGTAACAAAAGCAGCTAATGCTTTCATAAAGAATATTACGTTAGGGATCCCACCCCCCCCACCCCCCCATCTCTGCCATATTTTGAAAACAAAATAACATTTCCTATAGCCAGCAACTTTTTTTAATGTTACATATACTATTCTCAAGGCACATCTGATGATATATTTTATAACACAGTAGGTGTCAAAGTATGTTTAACATATGATTTCTTCAGGATCCCTCCCCTTTCTGAATTCCAAATGGAGGAACTGAAAGTGCGATGTAAAGACTGGCGATCCATATTCTATCTTTGGCAAGCTTGTACAAGCACTATTGTAAAATGTAATGTAAAAGAACTGTAAACTAGGAACTTCTTCAGTTTATGAAACACCATTCAGGACTGCTGCTTCTTGAGTGTTCTCTTCTTTTAAGGTATTAATCTTTTCTTCTCCTGGAGTACGCTGCTGTAGCTTAGAAATTTCATCGCCAGAAGCACTAGTTGGGCCATTTATTGTCTTTTCAGAAGGACCATGCTCTTCAATCACATCTTTTGCCTGCCAAAGGGAGACAACTTTTTCAACTTCTTTATAAATGAAATCTATAGCTAAGGAGGAAAACAGCTACATAAACATTAATTAGCTAATAAATAATTTGTTTCATACACCACAATGGATCAAATCATTCAAATATTCTAAAAGTTCAAAACAAATACCAATGTACTCCACCTCTCTGGGTCTTTCAACTCTTGGTCTCTAGTACCTAGAGGTCCCTAAACCACAGGGATTGAATCTGTACTTGCTTATTACTGAAAACTTGTACCCAATTTTATTATAACCAGTGGAAAGCTTACCATGTAAAACATAGTTAACACCCTAAGTTAAGCAAATAATCATCTACTTTACTCACCTTTTTAAAAATTCAGTTACATATCAAATCCTTTAAAGCATTAAAAGAATTGACACTTAAAGGTCTATCCATCACCAAGAACAGGTATGCAGCCTATTGCTCCCCAAATTAAGCAACAGTCTACCAGCCCAGTATCTTTGGGCAGACTGAACTTTACAAATGCTATTTAGAGTTCTAACGGAAAAGTATTTCAGGCTCAAGCATGCATTCTATCTTCAGTAACCTGGGGCCAACAACAAACTCAAGAATAGTCTTTAAAATATTATTCATCTAGTTGGGGGAAACAAGTGATCATACAGAAAATTAAGTAAAAATAAAGCTAAATCATACAAAAAAAAAAAAAAAAAAAGAAGGCAACAAAACCTACAGGTTAAATTCTCCTTACCATTTCTTTCTTGTTTTTAGCCAAAGTTTCCCTTGGGAGGTTTCTTTGTCTGCTCTGAGACTCAGCTCTAGAAATATAATCTGCAACTGTGACTGTTGAAGATGAGAAAAAAATTACAGGTGTTGAAAAATACTTCTAAAGTTTATTTATGGATAAAGAGTAATTTTACTTTAAAATAAACTAATGGTGGGTTACCCAATTTCAAAATTTTCTTAAGCTGGGTACCACCTCCAACCAAAAACAAAGCTTGAAAAATGTGCCTGTGACTTAGTGGTAACAATAAAAAATTTTAAGCTGGAGATCGAGGAAGCCTAGATTAATGTCCTCTTTCACAGGAATCCAGCCATTTGCTTCTGTTTAACGGCTGTGGCATAAGCTTGATACAGAAATCCACAACCAAGAACAGGAAATGCAGCACTCTAAGCCCAGACAGTATTTGCAGTGGGGAAAAAATGGGGCAAATTTGGTGTTAACTATGGTGTGGCATACTTCTATTTGAAAATTTCATCAAAGATGTAAAAGGTTAATCAAATATTAATTGTTCTGGTTTTTTTGTTTGTTTGTTTTTGTTTTATTTTTAAATAACACAAGATGAAATCCAAGTGTGGTATTTTATGGTTCCTTTTAAACATTCCACACTAGAAACCATTCTGAGTGATCTACAATAAAAAACTACAAGCAAACTAAAGTTGACAGACAACCATCCTAAAAATGTAAATAAACAATGATCATGGTAAGAGAAGGGCCACCATGAATTTACTAACCACTCCTCTCCCCACTTTACCAATCTTTCAATCTTTTGAGGGACTGGCTTGGGGTGGGGTGGGGGTTGCAATAAAGCGGACGGATGGCAGTTGTAATACAGAAAAAAGATTAACCCGAGCTAACATCCTACTGCCAACCCAGTGCCACAACTGACTTCTTGTCTACAGGTACTCTGGTTTAGTCCCACTAAATTTATACCTCTGAGGACCTGCGACTTCAAATTCACTTATCTGAAGAAATATCAAAATAACCATTCTCTTTCTTTGATAGAATTATTTTCAATCAGAAATTCATGAAGAAAAATCCTTGATTATGTGAAATATGGTGTATTTTAAAGTAAGGGAGCAGGTTAATTATGTAAAGAATGAAAATTCAAGTAAATTTCAAATTAAAATACTAGGTATGAGAAGAATTGGTCTACCAGGTTCAAATTATATAAAAATAAATCATTGATATATAATAGAAAACTATATATTTAAAATTCATTTTTTCTTAGTCATAATTTAACATGCTAATAATTTTATAAGATCCAAGTGTCATCTAAAACTATTAAATGAATTTTTTAAATCTCAAGGAAACATAATTCAGAATACATATTATTTATTAGAAACACCACTGCAGATGTTTCTTGTCTAAATTAACTGCCTTTTTTCTTCCAAATTTTAAGAAACTCAGTTCGCTCATTTTAGCTATAAAATTCATTTAAATTCACTGCTAATGAAATATAAATACGTTTAATAATGGTTTCCAAAATTGGGGAGGAAGATATTATCAAATCATCTTTGTTGTTGGGTCTACATACATGGTGGCAAAACCATTCTAGGAATTATTCTAGTTTGAGGAGCACCTTAAATAAATCTACTGTTTCTATAATTCAGCCCTCAGTGATACCTGGAAGAACTCATCTACCTAGAAACCCTGACAAGTCTTGTTACCCTTCATCCATTATATACAGACACAAAATAATATACTTTGATATAGGTTATCAATTAAGAGGCACTTAGCTGGAAAGGTAAAAACTTACCAGTGCCCCTCCTGTCCCCCAAGGGGAGGTAAAACCAAAACAACCTCAGTTGATTAAAAAGCAAAAACAAACAAACAAAAAAAACTATCTATAGCTAGTCTTTATAATATAAGCCACTCAAAAATTCAATACAGATTAATACACATTTATAATATATAGAAAAGATACAGAATGTGCAACATAATTTGGACTCTAGAATTTCCTCTAAGGGTTCCAAATTAATCAGCTGGACACTAGTGTATTGTCACCTTCTAAGAATAATAAAGAATATTCACTGTTTAATCTACATTAAGGACAACACATTTTAAGCAAATGAGACAAAAATAAATAATTGTGTATTTGTGCTCGCTTCTGCAGCACATATACTAAATAACTGTGTATTTAAGAGAATATTGATATTCTTTAGATGGAAGCTGCCTTCCTAGAACTGCTGCCAGGGGCAATGAGAAAATGGTGTGCTTGTTCTAATCTTGGGTTTTGGGTTTGTTTTGTTTTGTTTTGTTTTGTTGAGGTTGAGGGTTGCAGGAGAGTAGGGAGGGGACAGGCTAGGGAAGGCAAGGAGTTTTAAATATGAAAAGTAGTTTTCCCAAAGAACAGAGCAAAATAAGGATAAATGCAATATGGAACACAAGTTATTGAAAATTCCGTATTACTCAAATTTCAATTAATACCACGCAGAAATCTGCCTCTTCTTTAACAAACCCACTACATTATTTCTTCTCTGTCCACTGACTTAGTAATAAACCACCATCCATCTACTTAACATCTACTTAATAAATTACACTGTAATTTATCCTATGATAAGCCCCCATACTAATAGCTTGAATTTTATTATCTATAAAGTATGGCCAGATACAGTCGTCCCTCGCCACTCCGCGCTTCTGCTTCACTCTATCGGAATGATAGATAGCAGAAGTGCAGAGCGGCGAGGGAGACTGTATAAATAAAGAATCCTACTTCGCGGAAATTCATTTATCGTGGTAGAGTCTGGAACTGATTAACCATGATAAACGAGGGCCAACTGTACTGTTATTCACTGCCGTGCTAGCTTGAAAAAAACAAAATACAATCTCTTGATCTAAAATGTATTTATAACATTAAAAAGAGTAGGAAAAGGGGAAAACAAATATTTTCTGGAAACTTTCTAGTTTTGACAATATTTAATTCCTTTTAAATTTACAACTATCTTTAAAACATGAATTTTTCAAGAATGGGAACTAATAACCTTAACTGGTTTTTCCAAATGTCTCTATAATCACTAAACTTAAAATACTAAAGATACTGGAATTTACATTCTTTAGTTGGGGAAAACACATGAAAGAATTTGCTCTGGAAAGAATGCAAAATTTGATTAGTTTAAAAGGGGTTTATTTCTGGTGCACACAAATTCTTCATTGTGAATATACATGTGATTCTCTGTACACAAGAAATGGAATTATGTTCAAAATAATATAGACACAAACAAGTTTCTTTGAAGTTACTGACATGACTACTTAAAAATTAATATTCTAAAACTAAGTAAGTACTATTATTAATTTGAATAGTTAGTAGGTGTAGGGAAAAAGCATCACACTACAATAAACAAAAACATAACATGCATTCCTCTTATTAGGAGAAAGACACTTGCGAGTATTTTTCTCATTTATACTTTTAAAAAAAACTGTGGGTATAACAATTCCCACAAAAATTAGGTGCTGAATGCAGACAGAGTAAGCAGGCACCATGCAAAAGCTGTCCAGTTTTGCCAATCAACCTCAATCACAATCTACAACACAGTCCCTGGGATGGCAGGCCCCAACTCAAGTGTGAATAATTTGCCGAGCAGATAAAATAATGGTCTTCTCAACAGTATTTCCATTGAAACAAATTGAGACATAACATTAGTCAATTAGACAGGATACCAAACATTTACGGTGTCTAGGAAGAATGCATTTTCTTAAGAATAGTAGTCTTATTAGTTGAGGAAGCAATGCACATCTTGAATGTATGCATATGCACACATGTGTATATGTAAGTATAATATATTTAGAAAGCAGACACATGACAATTTTTTTCATGCTTATGACCTGGTGGTGTCAGCAGGTCCACTCAAGTTACCTGGCTGTCTATCTTCTGCCTGACCCCTGAAACGACGCCTGCGGCTACGATTGCGTCGCTGGGGTTTTTTTTCACTATCATCTGTAATTGCAAAATTTACCATGAACTATTCTGATAAAAACAAAACAAAACAAAAACTTCGTTCCTTCAATGAGTCAAGAAAGGGGAAGAGAAGAGAACCTTCTAGTTAAATAGGGAAGACAAATCAACATCAACTACTGACAGGAAAAATACTAGTTTTAAGGATTCCAAATAAATTTACAAAATGAAGTCATCATCTAGAAATTAAGAGGGTTTTAACTCTTAATTACACAAACTTTAAGACAATTTAAAATTGCCATCATTTGGGATAAAGTTTTCCTCTCCAATACAGTTTATTTTTTAACCAAAGTTAATGACATTTTAGTCCTTTGGAAATTAATGCCTACTCAATATACATACTTTCACTTAGTGTTACTTATAATTAATTTTTAAAGATGTAAGCTGAAAGCCCAATTTTGGTTTAGGAAGAATAAGAGTATTAAGTGCCTTGAAGTCTATGTATTTGTGTTATTTAATGGCATCAAAGGGCACTTTAATAAACCCTCTCAGTTTCAAACACTTTGGCTATACAAATCTGAGAACTAGACATTTAAGACGGACACAAAACCTACTTTTTTTGAAGCACTAGAAACACCCAATTTTCAAATTCTGTTTGGTTTTAGTTTTTTAAAAAGTTTCATACATTAACAGTATTATACTATATATCCTCCCCCTAAATGCTTACATACCTAGCCCATTTTCATTAACTGAAGCTGTATCAGATTCAGTCATTCCATCCATCAGAACAGCATCTTCATCAGTCCTTCGTCTACGAGACCGCCTACGACGGTTAGTACTGTGATGAGATTCGCTGGCATCAGTGTCTGCAGTCTGATCTGATTCTGTATTATCAAGTAAGCTGTATGGATTGCTGTCTGGATCTTTGAGCACTATATGCATGTCAGAGGCAAGAAACATTTGTTTAAGAGAGCTGCAGTTATTAGGAATGTTCTGATCTACATTGAGCTATATTAATAATAAAGAAACTTAATTTCCCCCCAATAATAATATATTCTGCCTTCAAATGTTTTCCGTATCACTATTTTACCTGGAAAATAACAAATATAAAAAAACTTTAAATGGCAATGAAAAATTAAAGCAGAAGATGAGCAGACACCTCAGCTTCCTACCATTTCTCTTTGACTTATTTTGAAAATGTTAGGATATAGTACATTATTCTGACATTCACATTCCTAGCTAATCCTTCCCAGGGGTTAGAAAAATTTTTAAAAAGAGAAAAATAAATATTTAGCTAATATAAATTAATTCTAAGAAAGAGCTTCTGTCACCTTTATTGAGTTCAAGGCGACTGTTGTTTCTTTCTGCTAATATTAATGGACTATTTCCAAATAATACTCAACAACACCTCCACTCCATGACTTACCAGAAATCTGTTACTATAAAATGAAGCAATCAAAACAAGTCTATACACACACACACACAAAGAAAAACAAACTAAAAAAGTTGAAATTCTAACTGGTTATAGCAAAATGTGGACATGAAAGTTGACCAGTACGGCCACCTCCAGAAACAAAGAGTGAAGGTGGGATAAGGTGGGGTGAGGGTGGGAAAGAAAAAGTTTTAAGATATAATTTGTAAGAAAAAAATACCCGTCTTACCTATGTGCATTTACTGCCTCCACCAATCAAATTACAGAAGAAATTCACCTAATCACGACTTTTCTAAGTTTCCTTTGGTAACAGCTAGCAAGCTAGCATCTTTGCAAAAAACACTGTTTATCCATTAATCATAAATACTAAGTACATTTATTTTGCAATTCAGCATACTATAATTTTATAAACCTTGGTAATAGTGAACAATGTATTAAAATATAAAACTTGTTACCTGAAAGCCTATAAACTAAATTTTAGGGATTAAAGAATTTCACTTAACTACAGAGTATCTTTTAAAAAGTCCCTAAATTTTGTGATATTTGTTTTTTTCTAATTTGTAAGTACATTTGGTATATATTTAATTATACATACAAATGTTCTATAACCTTTAAAATACTATACTTTCATAGGGCATAGTATAACATTAAGAGTGGTTTTCTTGAAGTGGTATACAAATAATATGTTAAGATTATATCCCTGATATAATCTAGTCCAAGTATCCCTGACAATTCTACCCCCACTCCATTATGCTAAGCAAGAACATTCTAGCAACTCTACAACTCCACTTAAGTTATAGCACTTAAAATTTTCAAAAACATAAGAAGTTGCTTGCACACCTCAAATTTCAGTCTTCCAAACACTTATCTTTACAACTCAATTCCTCAGTTTTAAAAAAAGTTTTAAGTTGACTTCACAATTTTTTCCTGTTCCCAAAGTAGTTGTATAGTGTAGCAAAAAATGCTTTTCAGTGACTTTTCAATATTAAGTATACGAAGGTATTTGGATCTAAGCATAAGAATTCTCTGGGTCCGTCTGGCCAACAAATACATCAACACTCAAATTCTATAGAGAAAACATTCGAAATACGTAAGCCCCCCAAAACTGAAGTTATAAATATCTGCCCACAGAAAGAGAATCAGCCAACTAAAGTTTCTGACCCAAATATTCTAGCCAAACCTTCAATGATAAACACTCTACAAGGCTTTTCCTCATATTGTTTTGCTATGTTGTACTATTTTCCTCAGACAGTGAATGGCAAGAGAAACTTCCAAAAATGGGTGGCCCTGGGAAATGAACTAACTTGTATAAAGTTACAATGTTTACAAAGAAAGGATGTTGACATAGTATATAAAAGACTACCAGAACTGATGGAGGATTTGCCACCACGTGGTCCACCACGACCTCGACCCCCTGAAACACTTCTGCCTCTTCCTCCTGGGCGTCTCCTACTGTCACGCTGATGTCGGCTCTCTCGATCGTCTTCTCCTGCCAATGACCAATCACTCAGCTCATCTTTACGCTCAGATTCTGTTTCAGAGGGGTTAGACAGCTCAGAGTTTGTACCTTAGGAAAGAACAAAACACAAGCAAAATTTTTATAGGAATAGAAAGAAAAAGGTAAAAATTTTCAGTTATTTCCTGCAGATGACTGTTTAAATAACCCTATCTGGCTGCTTCTAAATAAATACATACATACATACATAAAAACACTGATTCTGAACTTTCTTACCTAAAAAATAAATGTTATTATACTAGTAATCTAGTATCTAGTTAAAACTTGAATTGTTTTACAGCCAACAGAATAGAGTATTACAGAATACAAAATATTATATTATACAAAAGTGCACTTAATGGAAAAATATTTTTTAATTTGCCCACTTTTAGATATAATATCAAATAAAATGTAACTGCTATCCAGTATTTAAAAACAAATTTAATCATATTTAGAAAAATAGTTATATAGTGTATTTTACCATTATTTTAGTGATTCTAGGAGGCATTTTTTTTTTCATATTTTAACATCTCTGAAATCAGGATGTTTCTGATAACTAATGGTCTCTTATAAACTAGGAGTGTATTTTTAGTGGCTGTACATAAAATAGCTGTTTTATGAGCAAGTCTCTTACCAGAATACAGTATTTGAAATTACTGAACACATTTTAAGAGGGTTATTCTGAGAAAAGACAACTTCAAACTAACAACGGAATTAAAGCCATGATCAACAAGACAAAACTTCAGCCTGATTTTAAAAGTTCAGACCATTTCTGACTTACAAATGACCTATTTTAAAAGTGACCCTTTAAAAATTTAACCACCAGGCCTGGTCAGTGTGGCTCAGTGGTTGAGTGTCGACCCATGTGCCAAGAGGTCACTGGTTTGATTCTCGGTCAGGGTACATGCCCAGATTGTGGGCCAAATCCCCAGCGGGGGCATGCAGGAGGCGACCAATCGATGTTCTCTCTCATCGATGTTTCTATCTCTCTCTTCCTTTCTATCTAAAAATCAATAAAAGGAAAAAAATCCCATTTTCTTCTGGGGAAATAATTTAAAAAATAAAAATTTAAACACCACAAATATGTTATAGAAGCCTACAATATCATTATTACTATAGTAGATTTATGTGACACTCACAATCATTTTCACTTCCATTCTTAGGTAGTTCTGAGATGTCACTTCCATCCTTTCCTTTTATCATATACCCAAACATAACTCTTTCAAAAGTCCAGTTCAATTTCTAGGTTCAGACCAAGTTAAATGAAAACAGACCTCTCCCCTTCTCTTATATCCTTAGACGTAATGTATACCTATCATGCAGTGTTGCCGAATGTTGTTTTCTATTTTTTTTATCTCTTTGGATCTACTTCTTACTTGGTCTATGATAAATTTAAAGGGTGAAGCTCTGTCTCATAACTCTAAATGCCCCCAGATGCCTACCAATGAACATAACCATTTTTTCTTGTTGAGTAAATATGCTGCAAGATTTTGAAGTTCCTTTGCTAAACTCCCAAATAGAAGTGATTCCATGATAAATTTAAGTTCCTTACATTTAAATGTTACAGTCATTTGATGATAAAAGCAAACCACAAGAGCTCTTCAGATGCAAAAGTTAGGAAGTTACTAAGGTACAGAAAATAAAATGTGAAGTTTAACAAATGAAGGAGGCTACCAACTTCCTTTTCTCCTTTGAAAGAACTCTTCAGCACTGGCAATTTTGGCTTCACAGTTAGAGCATCAGCCCTCGACCTTGGACTTAGGGTCTCGGGTTTCATTCCAGGTCAAGGGCATGTTACCTGGGTTGCAGGTTTGATCCCTGGCCCTGGTCAGGGTAGTGCAGGAGGCAACCAATTGATGTGCTTCTCTCAAATGAATGTCTGTCTCAGTCTGCCCCCTCCCCCTTCCTTCCACTCTATTGAAAAAAAAAAAAAAGGAAAAATATCGAGTGAGGATTAACAAAAAATACATTAAATAACTCTTCAGTGTATGGTTTTTCTCCACAAGCCATTAAATATGGATGTAAGTTGTCAATTATATTAAGAATGGATTAAGTATTAGCTGGAAATATATTTTAGGAAGAGTACAGTAAGTTTCTATTATTCATATTCAAATCTTTGTTAGAAATAAGTGTCTCACAGAAGAGCATGAATCTCCCAAACACTTCTTTTTCCAAAGACAAAAAAGAACTTTATTAATTGATGGTTTGTTGAAATAAGGGCAATTTATCACTTCACAAGTAGTGACGAAAACCTATGGAATATGTAAGAACTTCTGAATTTATTTACAAAAATTTTTAAAAGCTTTAAAAATAATTCATGAAACTGAGTCAACTTTTAATGACTTCAACAATTAAAAGACCTGTTTTTAATAAAATTTTAAATCAGATTTTCCCACTCTAAAACTTCTAAAATCACCTATGAAGATGGTTCACATCCTTTTCAATGATCCTGTTATGCTAAACTTAATAGGTATAATACCACATTATATCAAATCCACATGCCATCCATTCATTCCAAGACATATTTTGTGTGCCATTAAAATAATGTTGCCAATTAAATGGACACCATCCATTATATGACACATACCAACTTCAGACATGTTATATTAAGAAAATGTTTCTTATATAGTTTATATGTATTATCTCCTAAAAATGTTATTCTGCTATTAAGTGGACAAGATAATCTATAACCAGATTTAAATGATTTTATTTCTCTCAAGCCCACTTAAGTTCCATGACTATTTCAAGAAATACAGTATTACTCCTCTGTAAAGATTCAGAGGTTAAGAGTGCCATCTACTGAACAATTTGCATGCAGAGCTTTCTTCAGTCCCAGTGACATTCATATTCCTCTACCACTCATGTAATTTTTTTTTTTTTTGGTACGTGCCCCTAGCGGGAACAGAACCCAGAACTCTGGTCCGCAGGCCGATGCTCCAACTGCTGAGCCAAACTAGCCAGGGCCACTCACATAAATTTATTATCTACTCTCAACAAAAGCATTTTGCCAAAAAGTGATCTCTCATCAATAATCTGCCTTGACTTCCCACAGAGGGTCATAAAATTATTCAAGGAAGTCATCCTCATCATCCAAAAAGCCAAATCTGATTATTTGTACTACTAATTTGTATACCTCTAAAATCATTCAGTATATACTTAATTTCTAATAACTACTGTTTTTCTTTTGTATTAAAATGTATTTTCAGGACTATAATAATAGTTTACAACTCTCAGCCCTTCACATGCTAAACTATTTTACTTTACTGGAATTTGCTTTTCATGTTTCAATACAGGGTTAAGTTTAAAAACAAATAAAATCAAGAAATTAAGATTTGAAAGGAAAGGGAAAATTAACCTTCCAACTCTACAACAAATAAAAAAATAGTGCACACTTGACATTAAATGATCCTCAGTCTCCCAGATGGTGTGGCTCAGTGGTTGAGCATCAACCCATGGACCAAGAGGTCGCCAGTTCGATTCCCAGTAAGGGTACATGCCTGGGTTGCAGGCTTGATCCCTAAAAAGAGGGCATGCAGGAGGCAGCTAATCGATGTTTTTGTCTCTCTCCCTCTCCCTTCCTCTCTCTAAAATCAATAAAGAAAAAAAAAAGATCCTTCAGTCATACATGACACTGAAATTTGGATATGGAATCTGCACACTGTAAGCTTTCACGTACTCCCTAAATGCGTTTATATTAGGGCTTATGAAATAGTTTTTCCAAAGCAATTAGAATAGCATAAGGGAGTGGAGAAGAGAGAAGGAAAGGGAGTGAGGAAGGAAAATAATCAGATCACGGATAAGATCCAAGTCCAAATGAAGAAAAATGGAAAACTCCAAAGCTGAAGAGGAAAAGTGAGAATTTAGGATTAGAGAATTACTGACCATCACCATCCACTGGCCCCTCATTATATGGGTTAGGCCCCATCCTCAGAGTAAAATACACTTTAGAAAAATGTTAATTAGGTTCTAATTTTTAAAGCCCCCATTTTAGTGAAACACTGTTATTTCAAAAAATAAATCCAGAGAAGTTAATATTCAGGACTCCTGAATGAGCCAATAACAAATATTTTAAAAGCTAGTACAGATATAGTACATATCTGCTATATGCAATCTTGGCACAGTGGTTAGCATATTTCTCCTTTTTACTTTCCTCAGAGGATACGCAAAAGATGATTCGATTCCTAGCTGTATCACCAGCATTACTAGATTTCTATTGGAAAAGACATACAAATGTACAAGGAAAATATTTGAAAATCAAGTTTCATATATATGTATTTATTCTAAATATGTAGAATAAATGATCATGAACCACCAACTTAACAAAAACACGTTTCATTGCACTACATAGCTGTTGAACACTGCATGCCTTTTACCATCATTAATATAATGTATGCCATCACTAGTACTAAGACATATACCTCAGAACTATTCACTACCTTCAAAGTCAAGATAAAGTGAGGAACAAAATAATATTAAGCAAAAAATGTATTGGAGCACCTAAACTAGAACTAGTACCAAAAAAAAGTGTTTTTTTACCATAACCGGAGGTGTAATTAGGGCCCCGACGACCTCTGCCTCTTCCACTATAAGACCTAGAACCTTGTACAGAAGAGACGGTACTTTCATCAGTGGCATATCCTTTCTCTTTTTCAGGCCCTCTGGTGGAAGAAGGTCTGAAACCCATACCAATCTGTCGTAGCTGTTCATCAATCTGTAGGCGTTCCATTCTTAGTTGTTCTACTTCCTATAATCAAAACAATAAAGGGTAAATCTCATTTGTAACTTTTTGTCTTCTTAAAGTCTAAAACTTGAGCTACATTCCCTACCAATTACAGAAGTTGTGATCTTGGGCATTTGGTCACGTACAATTTGTGTTTCTAGCAAACACAATCTGCAAGGTCACTTGCTGATTCGAATTCACCAAACATTCACTGATGCCTTCGTGTGTGCCAACCATGCTAAGTGCTATAGGCATGCAATGTAAAAAACACAAGGACTCTCTTCCTCCAAGGGGATGTTTGACAAGTGTTAAAATAACCCATTTATTACATAGCTAATAATTACACAATGTTACTAGATTTAGCTCTGTAAGAGTTAAAACCCTGCTAAATGAGGTTCATTTACCACCTATGAGGTACCATTAATAACCTACTTTCCTATCAAAATAGTGACACCTGAGTTGTGACCTAGATGAACTAGTAGGCCTGTTCATTCAGAAATTGAGGTCATTACAGGGTGTGAAAGTAAGGTGTCTAAACAAACCTCTTAGCTTTATAAAAGTTAGTAGAGTACTGGAAGGCAAAACATGCCAGATTGAATTGAGACTTATATGAAGATAGGTTTTAAAGAATGGAATGAGATTATCAGAGGTGCTTTCAAAATATTAACACAGCTCTGGCCGGTTTGGCTCAGCAGTTAGAGCATCAGCCTGAGGTCCAGAGAGATCCGGGTTCGGCTTCCGCTGGGGGCGCGTGCCTGGGTTTCGGCTTGTCCCCGGCCCTAGTTGGTCATGCGGGTGGCAGCCGCTCGATGAGTCCCTTTCACGTCAATGTTTTTGTCTCTCTTTCTCTTCCTCTCTCCCCCTCCCACTCTATCTGAACAAAAAATAGAAAAATGTCCTCGGGTGAGGATAAAAAAAAAATTAACACAGCAGCTATAATATGAGTGATTAAAAAGAAAACATACTAGACAAAGCAGTTGAGGGCATCACTATACTCTAAACAAGAGAAATACAGCAGAAATGAAGGAGGAACAATAGAAAATAATAAATACAACTTTTAATTATTTGTGTGGTTTTTCTTTTCTAAAACCCTTGCTCTTTATCAACTCTAACAGACTACATTAGAAACAATGGTTTAGAATTATCACATGATGTCTATGAGGATAATGCATATGATTCAGATAATACCAATTACAAAGAAAGCCAATCTTCACTCCTGATTCTGTGCCTTGTTTGCATGTAAAGCATCAAGGTCAAAACAAAACAGTTCCAGTATAGAACATGTAGGTACATAAGTGATGACAGTGTTCCTATAATTTAACAGTAAGGAAAGAAATATAGAAGTTCAAAAGAAAAGAGCAACAATGAGCATGAAGCAAATCACTTCATTATGGCAAAGGACCTTTTATTTCTAAATTCTCATAAAGAAAAACAGGGCATACCTGAACCTAAATTAAATGTAAACACCTGAAATTCATTACAAACAAATATCAAATTAATTTAAATTTAAGTTTAATGTGGGGAGCAACAATAATATAAATGTGAATGATATACAAACCTTTAGATAAGCAATATGATACTCTAAAAGAACTTGAACATTTCCGATGCTTTCTTTAGTGCCAACAAATACAAATGGAACCATCCCCTGTAAGAAAACAACGTCCTCAGGCATTTAATATTTCAAGAAAGTTCCAGCCTAAATATGACATACCAATATATAATTTTGGATAACTTTCCTAAAGCACACAGCAATTTATATCTATTAAACTTCAAGACTTAAAAATATACTGTTAAAAAAAAATCAATATAATTTGAACAGAGATTTTCATTAACTTGTTATATTTGCACTACAACTTAGCATTAAAAAATTTAAATCAGTTTTTACATTTCTAATTCAATCTAATTTTCTAAGTATATAAACCAACATTTAAAGAAATTTCTGGCATGAATATACAGACTATACATCCTATCACTTTAGCAGTGATAGGTTATCCCTTTCATGTGCGCTCAGATAACAAAACCTTCAATGTCTATGTGTTGGAGAGAATGCTTCTCAATTAACAAAAGTATCACCTGCAGAGTATAAATACACAAAAAAATGAAGTAATTACTGGTAAGGGCATATATTTAGTCACAGGTATTAAAAGCAAGTCAAAAGATTAACCTAAACCTGGTTTACTTTCCTGAATTTCAAAAGAGAAACGTTTTTAAAAAGTGGAAAAAGAATTAAGATAAATTGATGATTTTTTAAAAAAAGAAATACACTTCTAGCTTACTATTGAATAAGGAGAATGAGTAAAGCCTAAATAAAGTGATCCAATTGGTTTCAGTGTCTCTTCTCATTTTCTTGATTTTACAGAATAGTTCCTAACAGTTATGGAACTAAGTGTAGCTTACAACTTTTGATTCTGTGTAAGAAATTACTCTATGACTTGTTTTCTAACTAATTTTTTAAAAATTTAATTGGTGAATTTTAGATATGGGAAATTAAAAAGTATAAGGAAATATGACAGGGCAAATGTTAAGGCTGCAGTACAGAACACTGCTATAATGGAGCTTACAGAAAGTTGTAGTAACCTTCAACAACTATGAAGACATAAAAAAAGAGAATCTAGCACAGCAAAAGAAACAATCATCAAAATGGAAAGGCAACCCACTGTATGGGAGAACATCATTGCCAACGATGTATCAGATAAGGGGTTAATTTCCAGTATATACAGAGTGCTCATACAACTCCACAAAAGGAAGACAAAGAACCCAATTAAAAAATGGGCAGAGGAGCTGAATAGACACCTCTCCAAACAGGACATACAAATGGCCAAGAGACATATGAAGAAATGCTCAACATCACTAATCATCAGAGAGATGCAAATTAAAACAACTATGAGGTATCACCTCACACCTGTCAGAATGGCCGCCATCAACAAATCATCAAACAACAAGTGTTGGCGAGGGTGTGGAGAAAAGGGGACTCTAATACACTGCTGGTGGGAATGCAGACTGGTGCAGCCGCTATGGAAAACAATATGGTGCTACCTCAAAAAATTAAAAATTGAACTTCCATTCGACCCAGTGATCCCACTGCTGGGAATATACCCTAAGAAGCCTGAAACACCAATCAGGAAGAATATATGTACCCCCATGTTCATAGCAGCACTATTTACAATAGCTAAGATCTGGAAACAGCCCAAGTGTCCACCAGTAGACGAATGGATCAAAAAGCTGTGGTACATATACACAATGGAGTACTATGCAGCGGTAAGAAAGAAAGATCTCTTATCCTTTGAGACGACATGGAGGGACCTGGAAAGTATTATCCTAAGTGAAAGAAGCCAAGCAGAAAAAGACAAATACCACATGATCTCACTTATATACGGAATATAATGAACATAACAGTCTGAGGAATACAGTAGACCCAGACACATGGAAGTAGGGCACAGACTGACATCCCTCAGAAGAGGGGATGGGGGGTGGGGGGGTGGGAAGAGATAAACCACAGAACTTATATGCATGTATGCATGACCAATGGACATGGACAACTAAGCCGGGGACAGGGGGGGGGGGGGGGGGGGGGGGTGCCAATGGGGTAAAAAGGTAAAATATCTGTAACAAAAAAATAAATAAATAAATAAAATTAATTAAAAAAAAAAAAAAGAGAATCTAATAATTTAAGCTTAAGAGTAAGGAAGTCCTGATCCTGTCCTCAGGAATTCATAGACAAATAAGAGGATGTAAAGGTGAATATAAGGCAGAGGAGGGTGGTGAGGAATATCTAAAAAATTTTAAGCACAAACTGTATTTCTGGGACTATACTATTCATTCTAAATCTGTATCTTATTTTATGTTCATTAAAAAGTAACATTTTAAAAATCCCAATTTTACAGGTGAGAAATCAATTTGCCCAGTCATAAAATTAGCCAGCCAATTTCATATCCTTACATAATTCCAAGTAACATTCACTTGTTAATTTCCAGAATTTATGTTAAGGAATAAGGAAACAAAGTTGCTGCTATAAAGGCCATCACAATCTCAGAAAAGATACTAAACATTCCTGTAATAATCTCACTGTACACCATCAGTGATATGACAGAATGTCAATTATGCCATCCCATATGTGGAAAAGTACAGGAAATTATATTATCATCATCACTGTTAGGAGGTATATGGGGAGGTATAAAAGGGTATAGGAGGGAACAAATGGGTGATCAACGGAGACCTGACTTGGGGTGACGAACACACAATACAGTGTACAGATGATGTGTTGTAGAATTGTGCACCTGAAACATATAATTTTGTTAACCATTGTCACCCCAATAAATTCCAAATGGGGGGTTATTATTACCGTTATTTAAAGTGGATGTTAAAAATAACAAGGATTTTATCAAGTAGGTAGACAAGGGAAAGTCAAAGTCATTCCAGACAGATGATCTGCAAGGAATAAGAGAAATGCAATGCCTTGACCATGCACTGGAAATGTTATCGTCAAAGAAAAGAAGAGGTAAAAAGGTACATATTTTAATGGCTATTATAAAGTCCTAAGAAAAAAATTTAAAGAGTAAATAATTATTACTGAATCTATAAATTCATTTGTAAAAGTTATTTCAGTGAAATTTCTATTTTAAATTTGCTAAAAACTAATTGCTTATTATTAATAGATGGTATTTAGACAACTAACTAGCACTCAGAAAAATAAAGCTGGATCCCTGTTCCTGTTATACATCACACCAAAAAAAAATATTCCAATTTGCACTGCAATTTTGCATTTAAGTGTGCTAAAAATTTAAGAAAAATTTCAATCCTCTCAATCCTCACCCAAGGATAATTTTTTCACTGATTTTTAGAGAGTGGAAGGCGGGGAGTAGGGAGGGCAAGAAAAGAGAAACATCTGTGGGGGCCAGGGATCAAACCTGCTACCCAGGTATGTGCCCTTGATCAGGAATCAACCCTGAGGCCCTTTGGTGCAGGGGCGCTCTAATCACTGAAAGAGAACTGGCCAGGGCTAAGAAATGACTTCCGAAGTATCAGTTTATATCAGGTTTTCTAACCTACTAAGTAAAAATTTACACATCTAAAAAATAAAAATACTTGGAAAGTAAAATATAAGTGGATTTCTGAGTAATCTATAAGTAGGAAAGACCCTGCCAAACATGACACAAAATTTATGTCATGTCATAGAAGCATAAGTCTAAAAAAAAACAATGTAAAAATTTCAAATGTCTGCACAGAAAAAAATCAAAAGAAACAAAAAATATTTGCCAAACATATGAAAAGACTGATTTCTTTAAAATGCGTAAAGTTCTTATAATAATAATACAGTAGAATAAAGACAGACAAAAATAGCCAAGCCCAGTCGGTGTAGCTCAGTGGATTGAGAGTTGTTCCATGGACTGAGAGGTCCCGGCTCGATTCCACGTCAGGGCACGTGCCTGGATTGCGGGCTACATCCCCAGTGGGGGGCATACAGGAGGTAGCAGATGGATGTTTCTCTCACATTGATGTTCTCTCTCCCTTTCTCTCTCTCTCTTAAAAAAAGACAAAAATATGCAAGTACACCTGGAATGGCACAAATTAAAGTTTGATTAAACTCAATATTGGAAAATAGACACATTTTCGATACTGGTAGAAGAAATGTGTGGGAAAAATTTAACAGTATCTAAATATTTAAATACCATATACTCTTTGTTCTAACAAATCCACTTTCAGGAATTTACTCTCCAGTCATAAGGGATGTCTGCAGCAAAACTCTTTTTAATAGCAAAACAGATAAGAAAAGGCAACTGACAACAGATGAAAATCTGATAGGCATGATGGAGAGAGGACAGCCATAGAAAGGACATAGATACACATTTATTTATCACACTATACCCTTCTGTGCTATTCTTTTACACAAACATATTTTTATCTTAATTAAATGATTTAAAATATGTATCAAGTACCTACTCTATATAATTAATTGTGCTAGGGAAAAAATGAAAAATATGAGATTCAAATTTTATTTGACTTCAAGGAGTTTATGACCTGGCTTGGAGACATAAATCAGAAAATATATAAGACGAAAAGAAAATCATTAAATACCTTATTATACCAACAATAATTACTATGAATACAGGTGGGAAAGGTCATCTCAGACCAGAGGTGAGTCATCAAAGACTTGAGAGAAAGCAAATTATAAACAGTCTCCAGGGGATTTAGAGGCTTAAACTGTGAAATGGTGGCCCGAAATAAACCAATACCAACCTTCAAATTCTATATAGTATTATAGATTTCTAGCTTCTCTTAAAAATATCAGAAGATGCAGCAACACAATGCAGCCATTCCCACTAGATTAAAGCTGAGCAGCATCTGCTTCTTTTATAGAGACACTGGATGCCCTCCCATTCCTATCTTGTAAATCTCCACCTGCTTAATCGTTTACATAATCTGATTGGTTTCTATAAGCATTTAAATTTAACCCTAGCACAGAAATAGCATTAACAATGACCAATACCACAAACACTAAATAGCACACATTCTTATTGATGAAGGGGAACCTAGAAAAATTCACTTGCAACAAGACAGTAAATATTAAAAAGCAACTGGGACAAATCAAGCTAAGGGAAGATCAGATATTAGTATCAAGCTAAGAGATTTATACTTGAGTCATTTAATGGCCTTCACCAGTACACATCTTGATCTTGATACTAATTTTTAATGGTAGTGGTATGCCAATGGACCTCCATTATTTTATATATTAAGCATAAAGGGGGAAAGTGCCCATTATAGTAGTATGACACCATCAATTTTATTCCTTATCTCAAAGGCATCTTCAAGTTATGAAAAATGGGGGGAAAGGAAGGAAGTTTGCTTAAGAATAAGTAAAAGTTACTTGCGATTTACAGCAATTTTCGAAACAATGCAAGATGAAATCAATCTGAGCCACAAGTACTCATATGTATAATTATAACACTAAGTCATTTGTTTATCCTCATTGGTTTTGACTGTATTTACCTCCACATTATAACTAATTAAAATGAATAAAGAAGTGTCTTTGATAGGTATCTTTACAACATACTTAAAGTGAGACTATTTATCTAGGTTAAATATCTAATTTTCTTTTTAGTTTTATGAGACTGATTCTATCCAACAGGCTAATAAACTCTCCAAACAGTAATCTATTTGTGCAAAACTGAAGAAGTTATGCATGTACTACTAGAAGATAATCTGAAGGAAAATCCTTGCCTTATATTCAGACAGACCAAGATTAAGTCAACTATACAGAGCTGACTTACTGGAGCCACAAAGAAAAAATATCCTGAAAAGTGATGTATGAAGAGTAAAGAACAGCACTGTGAACAAAATATCAACATGTGTGAAGAATGACTGAAAAGAAATTTCAGAAAGTTTGTATCAAAATGGCAACATAAAAGCTTAAACATTTCAATTAAGAAAATGGTCAGTGCTTTCAAATTGTATAAAAATGTCAAGGACAGCGTTATCAAGAAGTCCTTCATAAAAGACTTGTTGAGTATCAAATTGAACAACTTTACATTCTAAGTACAAAAAAGAATTGTTAAGATGATAAAATTGAAGCTTTTTATCAAAAAATTGGCTTTTTATTGAAGTACTGAAAAACCAATCAAGAACCCAAGGTCCACAATTAAGACTTGTTTTCTAAGTATGCCAAGAAATATTACAAGAAACAGAACTTTTTTAAAAAAAGAAAAACCCATGCACCAAAGTGTAAGTAGCCCACTAGATATAATTTTCTAAGTAGCACATTAGATATAATTTCCAAACTACAAAGTAACACTGAGTAGGCCAAGAAAAAAAAATAAAAGGAAAAAAAATAGACCAATTAAAATTACATTTTTAATACTTACATCTTCTCTAGGTAGTTTATTTTCATTGTCTCCTTCAATTCTCACCCGAACCACACCAGATTTGTCCACTATTTCTTGAATAACTTTGCCATTTTTTCCAATTACTTTTCCTTCAATAAGAGAAAACAAATATGATGGTAAAACCAATACTGCTATCCTTTCCAAATAATTTGACTTGCTATCAAATTATAAAAACCAAGCAATGCTCTATCTTTGTACTCTCAATTAACTCACCCCGTAAAGACTACTGAGAAATTTTATCATTGGTCTGAAACTTCCTTCTCTCCAGTATGCCTAAAGCTCTTATTAACTGGACTGACAATACTGTTCACATGAAAAACATCTTGCAAAGTCTAAACATTTTTAAAGATGTTTTACATCATTTTTATATTTTTAAAATATCAAAAGTTCAACCCATTTCAAAAGTTTATATACATAGAAGCCAAAAAAAAAAAACCCTTTTATTTTGGCATTAATCATATCAATCTGTTTATTATATATAATTATTTAAACAATTAACAAGTTCAATCTTGTATTTTCAAGTTTCTATTTGTTCAAGACACCTGCGACTTGAAGACATAGCTTTTAAAATAAATATTCCCTTCATAGAAATTAAATGTTAACATTTAGCAAGTATAACATTTTATACCAGTAAGTTCACTACTTCAGCTATACAAATGCACACAGCATGTATATGGTATGCTGTCTTCCTAGATATGAAATACTATAAAATGACATAAAATGCACATTATTTACCTTTTCCACACATAACTTCTAAGTCTGTCAACAGTAGTATTCAACAATTAAAGGACAATCTAAAAAGGGAGCGGGAAGACTTCTCTTCCCCTTAAGAGCTCAATCAGTTACAACATACATTCACATATTATAGGCGTGGGGAACGTCTGGGCCCAGGGGCTGCATGAGGCCCTTGAAATCAATACCAGTTAATGCCACATGCCTCACCAAATTAGCCTGACCAAATATAGTAAGCTATCTTTTAAGATAATTTTGTATGGCCCTCAAATTATGTTATAAATATCCAAATGGCCCTTGACAGAAAAAAGGCTCCCCACCCATGAAAAATAAACCAATACTGGGTAGTGTAACCAAGGAATAGAATATTCAGGTAACTTTCACTATATGAAACAGATGTACCCTTATAAAGTTAACAGCAACACCGTATTTGTTTTTGTGTTGAGTCAAAATCCCCAATAATTTTCACTAAATCCGCAATCTATTTCCACAATAAATTAATTTTGGCTAACAAGGGTTAAAATAGATGTTTTTCCTATCGCATGCTTGAAAAAACAGTTTCCATTAAAGAATGAGTAAGGGAACAATATCAACAGTAAGCTGGTCAACATAGCAAAGATACTATTACAGGATTTTCCATTCCTATTCTCAAGCTTCCTTCCCATTAATAACCCTAAATTTAAAAGCAACAGCAATTGAACAGGTAAAAAAATAAAACAGAGTAGGTCAGGGAATTCACATGTCTTCTCTGAGCAGCCCTAGCAGCAGCATATAAAAGCAACCTTCATTGTTAACACAGTGAAGCTCAAGCAGCAACTCCATCCTTGACCCTGCTAAAAATAAGCAAATATCTTTTCGAAATAACAAAAATCAGGTTGATACATCATAATGCCCCCACCCCCAATTTTTGCCCCTTTCTTCTTGTGAACCATACCAGTGTTAAGTGTACATCTATCACCCTTTTGGGGTCCGTGGCAGGGACCTAGCTGCAAGTTTTATTTAGTCCCATCAGAGACCATCAAAATTTTAACTATTTCCAGTTTAAATTCCAAAGCATACTGATAAACTGAAGCAGACCTATAGTATAAATTGAGCATTGAGCAAAAATGCTTAAGGGATAGAGTAGAGAAACGATTAAGGAATGCTTCTAAAAGGTGCAAAATTTCTATTCATTTTCAAATCTAGGTTCACATAATATTTTTCTTTGGTATTTGGGAGGGATGGGAATGGTCAAGTTCTAGAATTCTTGGAACCTGAATGTGTAAAGGAATCCTCTCTGGAACTTACCCACCAAGTAGTCCTCATTCCCTTTTACTCCTCAGTCCTCTTTTTCTCTTTCACTTGGACTAAGAATGTATTACTTTTCAAAAGACTGCTTCACCCATAAAATATTTTGGAGGAAAATGGAGTATTATTATACACAACAACCAACTGAAATCTTTATACTTCTTCTGAAAATTTCACCAGCGTTTAATAGTTGCTGCTAATGTATATTTCCTAAAGAGTACACAAATAACCCAAATCAAAGCCAACCAAGACAGGTAGAGGAAAAAAGAGACATGACAGGCACGGACATCATTGCACAAAATAAATTAATAAAGAATTAGAGAACTACAAATACATCCCATTTCCTTACTTCTGAAATATGCGGAATTTTTTACTCAAAATTAACACTACCACAAACTCTCTAAGATTGAGGCTATCTTCTATAGAATTGTTGAATTGGATAGAATCCTGATTCTCTAGTACATACCTCCAAATCAGTTTTACAAGTGAAGAAACCTAAGTCAAATTACACTCTGTAAACCAGCAAACCAATGTTAGTACTTATGTCAATAAATGAGTAGAATTTAAATAAAAAGGGGATCATTTTCAAAAGCAGCTTTTTTGTCTACAGTGATTTCATGTGACAATAAATATTTGATAACATTTATTAAAATCAGTCTACAATAAAGAGTGATTTCCAAAAACAGATAAAGTAGAGCTTACTTAATTGGTAGTATGTTATAACTACTCAACTATTTAGGCAAAATTGAAAAGCATTTTATGTAACAACTGAGTATCAAAAAACTAATCTAAATTACTGTGTTGTAGACTACTGTACCAGAGCATACTAGTTGTTATAGGCCAGAAAAACATCTTTGAATAGTGGAAGTATTGTTTTTTAGATTTTCTCCCACTGTTTGTTTTACAGAATTTGACAAATAAAACACAGATATCAAAGAAATCATTTCCTAAAGGCAGAATAGGCCTAATTATAAATGGAGCCCAAGGGGCTCGATTTCAACAAGGTAAAACAACTTTTTTTGGGGGGAGATACTAATAGGTGACAAAAATTCATCTCTCCTAATACATTTCACTACTTTATGGTGATGATTATTTTTATATTAAACTTCTAGGAAAATCAGTGACATTTAACGTGTGACAAAAGATTTCCCACTTGTCTCAAATAGCATTTAAAAAGACGGAGCGCAGATCTACAGGATATCAATAACAAAGCTATTAAACAACTCATTCCAAGCTATAATGCTCATTTAACTCCAGGTTCAAAAATGTTGGCACAACTAACTTATAACCCATGGGTACAATAGCTTGCATTAATGGCATCAAAAACAAAACAATGAAACCTCCTATCATCTTATCATCACCACCTTCCTCTCCTGCCATGTACATCTACTTTACTCTGCACAAGGCATAAACTGGCTTAAGAAAAACTGTAATGGCAAATTGTTATAAAAACCATGAGCTTTATTAGTGTGTTACCCTGAACAGAAGAAGACATCTTTACTTTTTTATCATAAAAAGATACAAATCACATACAATGTTATTACTGAAAAAATAAAAACAAATATGGTTATCAAAATACTTAAAAGATATAAAATACCACACAAGACTAATTTTCAATTAAGTCACTGTAAGTAATTAAATAGACTTATTTAACATGTAGAAGTACCTACCAACAAGATTCCTAGGAACCTGAATAAAATCCTCCACAAATTCCAAGAAACCTCTAGCCTTTTTTACAGCATCAGCACTCTGGGGGAGTGAGGAGAGAGAAACAAACATGAAATAAACCCCACAATCTAAAACAAAAATATGAGAAATGAGAACAACCTGAAATAGTACGTTCTAGTACCAAGCTCAGCCCACTAGAGTGACATTTCCGGTCAAATAACTCATGAAGTACTTTTCTAAAAAAGCAATCATTAAAAGACTAAGAAAAAAGTACTATTAGAACACAAATATGTTAGACATCTCTAAGGTCTCTTTTTGAAAGTTTCTGAGAAAATTAGCAAGAGTTTCTTTAACTTACTGATGTTAGCCAAATTTAAACCCAGTCAAATATATTTATTTGGTCATTCTTCCATGTTGAGTATCTCCAGGTAAATATTAAAAATAAATTGTTCATATTGTCTATACTGCCTGCATTTTTTTTTTATTATCAAGATAAAAGATTTAAAAAGTTGGTTTTGCAGAGATGCACTAGAAAAAATATCAATTGATAAGATCATTAAATTCCTCATTTTGAATAGGTACAATTTTAAAAGACTGAAGGATGGGAGATGGGGAACTCCCTAAAGGGAATTCACAGTTCTCAGTAATAGTTACGTCCACTTTTATTATTTGTTCTTTAACAACCACAGGTCAACTGTATTGTGTACTCATATATACCATATACAATAAAAAATTTTAGAATGTATTTAATCTGCCCTGGCTGGTTTGGCTCAGTGGTTAAGAGCGTCAGCCTGCAGACCAGAGTTGCGGGTTCAATTCCGGTCAAGGGAACGTACCTCGGTTGTGGTTTGATCCCCGGCCCTGGTAGGGTTGTGTGGGAGGCAACCAATCGATATGTCTCTCTCACATCGATGTTTCTCTCTCTCTCTTCCCCTCCCTCCCACTCTATCTGAAGATATATGAAAAAGTGTCCTCAGGTGAGGATTAAAATAATTAAAATAAGAATGTATTTAATCTTCATAAATTACAAGGTAAGTAAGTACTATTATACTTCTAATTTTACAGTAAGGAAAATTATACAGGGAGATTAAGTAACTTTCTCCAAGCCCACTCAAAGTGGTAGACAGAATCCCATTCAGGCAGTATGACTCCAAAGCCTTTCATTTTAATTACTTTGTTATACTGGCCACTTTTATTTTTTTAATTTTATTTATTTTTTTGTTACAGATATTTCACCTTTTTTACCCCATTGGCACCCCCCTCCCCAACCCACCCCAGCCCCGTCCCCGGCTTAGTTACCCATGTCCATTGGTCATGCATACATGCATATAAATTCTGTGGTTTATCCCTTCCCACCCCCCCCCCACCCTCTTCTGAGGGATGGATGTCAGTCTGTGTCCTACTTCCATGTTTCTGGGTCTACCGTATTCCTCAGACTGTTAGGTTCATTATATTCCGTATATAAGTGAGATCATGTGGTATTTGTCTTTTTCTGCTTGGCTTATTTCACTTAGGATAATACTTTCCAGGTCCCTCCATGTCGTCTCAAAGGATAAGAGATCTTTCTTTCTTACCGCTGCATAGTACTCCATTGTGTATATGTACCACTGCTTTTTTAACCATTCATCTACTGATAGACATTTGGGCTGTTTCCAGATCTTAGCTATTGTAAATAGTGCTACTATGAACATGGGGGTACATATATTCTTCCTGATTGGTGTTTCAGGCTTCTTAGGGTATATTCCTAGAAGTGGGATCACTGGGTCAAATGGACGTTCAATTTTTAATTTTTTAAGGTAACACCATATTGTTTTCCATAGTGGCTGCACCAGTCTGCATTCCCACCAGCAGTGTACTAGAGTCCCCTTTTCTCCACACCCTCACCAACACTTGTTGTTTGATGATTTGTTGATGGCGGCCATTCTGACAGGTGTGAGGTGATACCTCATTGTAGTTTTAATTTGCATCTCTCTGATGATTAGTGATGTTGAGCATTTCTTCATATGTCTCTTGGCCATTTGTATATCCTGTTTGAAGAGGTGTCTATTCAGCTCCTCTGCCCATTTTTTAATTGGGTTCTTTGTCTTCCTTTTGTTGAGTTGTATGAGCACTCTATATATATTGGAAATTTACCCCTTATCTGATACATCATTGGCAATGATGTTCTCCCATACAGTGGGTTGCCTTTCCATTTTGATGATTGTTTCTTTTGCTGTGCAGAAGCTTTTTAGTTTGACGTAGTCCCATGTGTTCATTTTTTCCTTTGTTTCTGTTGCCTTAGGTGATGTATCAGTGAAAATTCTGCTCCGTATGATGTCCAAAATTTTGTTGCCTACATTTTCTTCTAGAATTTTTATGGATTCATGGGTCACATTTAAGTCTTTTATCCATTTTGAGTTTATTTTTGTGTATGGTGTTTCATTTTTTTGCATGTAGCTGTCCAATTTTCCCAACACCATTTATTAAAGAGGCTGTCTTTACTCCACTGTATGCTCTTGCCACCTTTGTCAAATATTAATTGAGCGTATTGCCTTGGGTCCACTTCTGGGTTTTCAGTTCTGTTCCACTGGTCTATATGCCTGTTCTTATGCCAGTACCAGGCTGTTTTGGTTATAGTCGCTTTGTAGTATAACCCGATATCTGGTATTGTGATCCCACCTACTTTGTCCTTCTTTTTCAAGATTGCTGTGGCTATTCTGGGTCTTTTTTTTGGTTCCATATGAACTTTTGAAGTATTTGTTCTCGTTCTATGAAATATGTCGTTGGTATTTTGATGGGGATTGCATTGAATCTATAGATTGCTTTGGGTAGTATGGACATTTTAATGATGTTAATTCTTCCAATCCATGAACAGGGTATGTGCTTCCACTTTTTTATATCTTCCTCTATTTCTTTTTTCAATGACCTGTAGTTTTCTGCAAATAGGTCCTTTACTTCTTTGGTTAAGTTTATTCTTAGGTATCTTAATTTTTTTGGCACGATGGTAAATGGGATTGTTTTTTCAGTTTCTCTATCTGTGAGTTCATCATTGGTGTACAAGAATGCCGTCAATTTCTTGACGTTAATTTTGTATCCTGCTACTTTGCCAAATTCATTTATTAAGTCTAATAGATTTTTGATAAAGTCTTTAGGGTTTTCTATGTATAATATCATGTCATCTGCAAATAATGACAGTTTCACTTCCTCCTTTCCAATTTGGATCCCTTTTATTTTTTCTTCATGTCTGATTGCTGTGGCTAAGACTTCCAGTACAATGTT
Organism: Molossus molossus; assembly: GCF_014108415.1. Classification (NCBI taxonomy): domain Eukaryota; kingdom Metazoa; phylum Chordata; class Mammalia; order Chiroptera; family Molossidae; genus Molossus; species Molossus molossus. The sequence goes on along the minus strand of NW_023425388.1, from coordinate 46,081,156 downwards.
AAATAAGAGTGGCGAAAGTGGTCATCCCTGTCTTGTTCCTGTTCTTAATGGAAATGTTTTTAGTTTCTGTCCATTGAGTATGATGTTGGCTGTAGGTCTTTCATATATTGCCTTTATTATGTCGAGATATGACCCCTCTATTCCCACATTGCTGAGCCTTTTTATCAGAAATGGATGCTGGATTTTGTCGAATGCTTTTTCAGCATCTACTGATATGATCATGTGGTTTTTATTCTTCATCTTATTTATGTGGTGTATCACATTTATTGATTTGCGAATACTGTACCAGCCTTGCATCCTATACTGGCCACTTTTAAAGGTTTCAGAAATAAAATCTGGCTCTAATCAGATTTATGACTCAAGCTTTTCATTAAGAGCTATGTATGAAAAGCCAAAACTTAAAATTATCACCCCAAAAAAACACCTTATCCATATATTCTAATTTAAAGAATGGTCTCAATGAAAATTTTAAATTATTTATTTCTCGAAATATTTTCCTGTACACACAGATTTCATTATCAGTGACAAAATAGTATCTAAATTCAAGATCTAGCGAAGGTTTTCTAGTATGTTATTTACAACTGCCAGTACCTGACATAGTAAGCACGCAAGAAATATTTTAATAAACTGTTTGTAATGTACATAAAACTGAGTTAAACCCAGAAGCAGCTGGTTAAGAAACTTCTGAATATAGTACACACATTATTCAAAAACCTTTCATTGCTGCAAATATCATAATATCTTCAATCCACACGCATATATGTATAATAACTACTAAGTTGACTGATTTTAAAGTGTTTGCACTGTCAAAATGAAATCCCATATAAATGTGATCAAACGGTAGTTAATGTTACAGCAAAGTTATTCTATGTGAGAGACAGAAAGCAGCTTACCTCTCCATAGATTCTAAATGTTCCAGTATCTTCATCTAGTTCAATAGCTGTAACTCCAGGAACCTTCCTAGCTTGCTGTATGTTACTACCATGTGTTCCTATTGCCAGGCCCATCAAATCTTCTCTCACAACAAATTCCTCATGAAAAGCTGCTGCAAGTTGTTTTGTGCACTAGTAAAAGAGATAAATTAGAATTTATTATAAAAAAACAAAAATAAATTTGCTTTTTGTATACCCATGTTCATAGCATTATTCACAAGTCAAGAAGTGAAAGCAACCCAACTATGTAGACTGACGAATGGATGAACAAAATGTGATATATTCATACAATGCAAAATTATTTAGTATTAAAAAAAATGCTGACATGCTACAATGTGAATAAACATCAAAGGCAATGCGCTTAGTGAAATAAGCCAGTCACAAAAATACTAATGCTATATGATTCCACTTTCTGTGGTATCCAAAGTCGTCAAATTTATAGAAATAGAAAGCAGAATGGAGATTGCATTGGGGGGCGGTTAATGGGTATAGAGTTTCAGTTCTGTAAGATGAAAGTTGTAGAGATTGATCAACCATCTGAATATGCTTAACACTACTGAAACTACACTGAACTTAATAGTTAAGAAGGTAAGTTTTATGTTATGTCACTTTTACTACAACTTAAAAAAAAAAAAAAGAAAAAAGTAATAAAGGAAACTCATTTGGGGTCATAAAATGAAAAGGGGAAAAAAAAGTTTGATGGGTCTCTTTAGTCAAGGTCACAGAAAAAGAGTAATTCTAAAACAATTTTCCAGAATAACTGATACAAGCAATTCTCCAGTTCAGATGAGTCATGTTTCAAAACTCATTTGCATATCCTGTTTGTAACTTTTAAATTAAGAAGCACATTCACAAAGTTGTCTTAAAGATAAACATGCCTCAATTTCTCTAATACAGTGTGTAAATGCATGTATGTTTGGGGGAGGGTAGCAGGAATAAGTCTCCCAGTGATGAATAGGAGAAAACAGGAGTATCTTAGGACAGGACAGAAAAGCTATAGGCTCTTTTTAAATTGTGTTTTTAATTTTTTTTCTGTATTAATTTTTAGAGAGAGAGGAAGGGAGAGCGAGAGAGAAAGATAGAAACATCCGTGAGAGAGAACATCAACTGGCTGCCTCCTGCATGCCGCCCCCTGAGGATCGGGCCCATAAGTTGGGCATGTGCCCTGACCTGGAATCCAACCAGCGACCTCTTGATGCATGAGTCGATGCTCAATCAGTGAGGCACACCAGCCAGCTATAGGCTCTTTTTAAAAACTACATGTTGTCTGTCCTACTCTTCTCTTACACAAGAATTGTTATAGTAATCTAGTTACTAATGGAAGTGTATTGTAACTGACAGGGAAGAAGGAAGTAAAAAAAAAGATTAAGAACAGAATAAAGAAGAATTAGCAATACAGTTCTACTGGATATACCTAGTAAGTTTCTAAGCTCTTTGGCACCTGTCATCTAAGTCCAAAGAAAAAAACTCAACAGGCATTTCACAAATAAGGGTATAATTGAGAAAACTAATACAAAAAGAGCAATTCTTCTAAGGACACAATGACTCCAGGTACTAGCCACAAATTAGGTCCTAAGTTGCCTTAACCTAACAGTCAAGTAGCTTTGAGCCAGGGAACTTGAATATGATTATGAAACAGAGACACACAAAATACCTTTTATGAGTAAATTCACTTACTTCCAAATGCTTAGTGGCCTCTTCATTTCTGGACATAAGCATCAACTTTGTACGAATACTTCGCAAATGCATGTCACTTAAAATATTTACTCTCTTCACAGTTGCTTCACTGGCAGACTATAAATAAACAAGTTAATTCAAAAACAATCATTTTTCAAGACAATACAACAAACGGGGCCTTCACAATAAAGCATTCCATGATTCTCATCAACTATACTTCTCTCACCTAACATATTCCCCTTTTCCCAGAAGTAATCTTACTTTCCTTTCAGAATTTCCGTATTATTTAATTCTGCTATTCACATTATGATGGGAGAGAGGGAATGCAACACCCCACACATTAAGAATTTTAAGATGTTAAGAATGTCATATTAAAATTTTCCTCAAGAAACAAAAATAACATTTTTAACTACAAAAATTTTTTTCTCCCACACTGTATTAGAAAATTCACTACACACCAAGTTAGCTTTTATTTTTAAAAAATATTTTATTAAAAAATATGTGCAATATCCATTAATTACCTAAAATATGGAGTTATCTTACCAGTATCATTAGTTGTGTGGTTTCTGGATGGTAAAAAATTCTGCAAGCTCCTACTGCTTTCTTAAAATCTTTATGTGCATTTTCATTAGCACACCTATAGAGAAATTAATTCATGTGTAAGACCTAAATAACAGATTAAATTTAGAGGGCAATTATAATATAAACCCCAGTATTTCATTTTGACACCACCCATTAAAACTTTTGTTCATTAAAAAGATTTTTAATCAGAAGTTTATAACTGGGTGTTTGGGGAAAAAAGATTTTTGTAGCACTTAAAAATCCTCTGAATTCACAAAACAATTCAATAGTAAACAAAATTACTCACGCCTCTCTCAAATCTTCAGGAACATCCACTGTGCATTTAAAGAAGGTATTTTTTTTGACAGTTTTATTTTGATTGACAGGCCGAAGTCGTTCAAATGTGACTATTTCATTGTAAGTGGCATCACAAGCAGCATATTCAATGACATAAAACTAAAAGACATCAAAATACTATAAAAATCCCATCTGAACAAAAATAATAAGCTTTAAATGAAGTTCTAATTACACTGCTCAGCTTAAACAGTAGACCCTCCCCCTTGTGGCACAAATACTAAGCACAGCTTAGTTACATCAAACTGATTTGCCTAAAGTAGATTATAGGTTTTTACAGCATGAACCTTGGTAGTCCTCACATGCTCAGGGTGTACCACTGGAGAGTAGCCTTGGTGTTTACAAATGCAGAATACAAACAGAAATTAATGGTGATGATTTTTTTAAATGTGTGATCAACTATTTCTAAAGTAGGCTTTTAGAAACAAAACGGTTGGAGTAACATTTACAGAAACCAAGAATTGGAGGCACTTCGCTGGAAACTAGTCACAAAGTGTTAACATCACTTACTTCTCCTTTCATCATTCGAACTTTAGCCAACCACCATCCACAAGGTTCTTGGTCATTTGCTCTTGAATATACCTGAGAAGGAAAAAAAAAATGCCCTCAACCATTCATCCTAAAAGATTTCAACACTGTAAATAACTTATTATAAACGCCAAGTCCCAATAAACTTAAGAATCAAAAATGTTATTGTACTGAAATTGGTGTACTAAACATAGTTTAATAAAAAAGAGTTACGTAAGCCTAAATTTTTACTACTAAAAAAATAAAGAACCTTTCTGGGCAATTTGGCTCCTTGAAAATCAAATTCAAGTTCATGAGGGTTTACTGAACAAATATTAAAGCAATGCTTCTTTCAAGGCAGTTTTACACAGTATAAAACAGGTCTTTCAGTTTCTGTTAACATTGTTCATCTTCAGACATTGTATTTTGATGGTTCAGGTAGCAAAAAAGTAAGCTAGAACTTAAAATTCCTTCAAGGATATGACATTTAGACCCCTTGCTGAAGAACCTAGATCAAATGTACTGAGTGTTTAGCTGAACAAAAAATTACACACATTAGTACATCTAGCAGAGTACATAAATATCTTACAAAACCTCCTATCTAAAAAAAGTATGTCTTATATGCTCTGTATCTGGAATCATCAGGTGTTTTTGTTTTTAACATTGTACATTAGAAAAGCTTTCATTAGGGATTGCAGATATTTCTTATGATAGAGCAGCTTTTAAAATGTATTTTTAATACATGGAAAACTGGGGTGGGGTGGGTCAGGTGCTAAGTAGAGATGACTAAACCAAGGTTACCCCTACCATCAGTGGCTAGAGAAATCTATCAATACACGTTAACAGCTATCTGTGAGATAAATGCAAACTATTAATACACAAATAGTTTTGAAAAGCTTGAAGCTTCTTATAAAGATGATCTGAGACTGATTTTGGAAGTGGTAGAATATTGAAACCATAAATGAATAAGCCAAAACATTATAAACTTTATCGTACGCCATTAGAAAAAGGCTATGGGGCGGGGGGGGGTGTTAATACCAATTAGGCTCCAGGGTACTCAAATTTTAGCTTTTGCATTTATTTTATGAGCATATCTAACTATTTTGACTTTTATCCTTTCTCATAGGTCTTCCAAAACAAATTAATTTTTTAGGAAAACAAAATTACTCTATCTTGATATTAGTATATGTATCTAGTGGGTCCTTTTATAAATCTAAGGTAGAATCTAATGATCACATTTTTCCTCATCTTGATAAACCCTCTGCTATTTCATCATCATTCAATTATTTCCAACTATGACTTTTTAAAAATCTAAAGAAACAGAAAAATGATGGTATTACCTGGAAAGATACAACAGTGAAATGTATCACTACTACCATATCATCCTCTAGTTTATTGCATAGTCTTTCAAGGAAATATACAAAAGACTATAAACAACATTCTTGTAGTCTGCTTTTTGGCCACTGCTAAACATTTAAGAATTCAGAATTTTTATTTTCAACCCATAATTGCCAAGAGAAGAAAATTTACAGAGGAAGGACTTGCACGATGATTAGAGGAATCAGACTGATCCACAGAGCCAACAGCATTCCAGAATCTAATGATCAATGTGAAATTATCTTATAAGCAGAATTTCAGACAAAGTCTTCAAATGACAACATCCTAAATCAATATCCCCAAACACTACATTTCTAAGGAGAAAAAAGGAAATTTAGTATTCTCACCCAGTTATAATATTCAACTGGGATTCCATTATACAAAATCCTGCAACAAGTATCTGGACCATTCTTGTTTTTCTACACTGACACACAACAGTATTGTTTTACCTTTTATGTTTGCACACCAAAACATACTCAATTAAGTTAGTAAGTGGCCAAATGCCACAGGTAGATAGATGTGTATACAAAGATGACCAGAAAGAAACAGATGAAGAAGTAATGCAAAAAATTCAGTGGGTTAGTCAATCCAATTGGTTAAATATGAAAACAGTGCAAGTTTTTTAAAAGATGGTGTAATTAAAGCACAAAGATGACTATGCTTTGTTCAATAAAATTAGAAGCTACCAACAGTTCCAACTATTCTTAATGTATTACAATCTGATAACTCATGTGTAAAATGAACCCAAAGACGTAATAAATCAGAACTTACTAGAAATGTATTTTAAATTTGAGATTCGTATTTATAAGATGGATGTTTTGAGTTTATGTATGATAGCTGGTGAGCAGTAATTTAGGGAACATTATTAGGTATATGTATTATCAAAACAAAAAAAATACTGAATAAAAGAGTTAGATGTACTATGTTTAAATGCTTATTAAGATATCTTATAATGTTGATCATTGCCATCCTGTCATTTTTACTTCTAAAAATTGTATGTAAAATGACTTAAAAATATTTTTTAAACCAGTGAATATGGATTATTGGGCCCACATGATAAATTATGACTATTTTTCCTAGTATACTGAGGATTATAAAAACAAAAAGAAAACCCTAAGAACAGAAAGTTCTTGCCAACTCCAAGCACTATCTCAGGAAGGCAGTTCAGCAAGATGAAGTATCTCTTAGTGATCTATAGTGAAAGAATGCCTTAAACACAAATGCTGAAAAAAACAGGTCTTAAAACTACCTAAATCCCTTTGTTCTAATTCTGTTTTTACCAAAGCACAACCTTCCAGTAATATGGCTTGCGATGTCATTGGAATAAGACAACCTCATAGAAATTCCCTTTCTTCAGATTTCACTTAAATCCCCAAACTATTTCAAGGGAGCAATTCACACTCTAAACCAAGCTATGGCCCTCCTTGCTTTCACACACTAAAGCTATGGCCCACTTGCTTTAACACTGTACATTTCTTCAAATCCATAAAAGAGCTCAAAAAAGCAGGCAACTAAGGAGTGCCTATGGGAGACCTAAAAACATAATAGTACTCAGATTGAAGGTTATAGTTTTATGGAGTGAAGGACAGAAAATGAAGAATCAAATTCCAAAAGCCTATTTAAAGATTCATTCTACCTAATAACTCCAAGTCAAACTTTATTATAAAATGTCTCCAAATTGCAGCACACACCAAATTGTGACTTAAATGAAATTCCAGTCTGATGTTGCTAACTTTTCAATCGCGTTAATAATGTTCAACTATGCCTTTCAAAGTCACAACCAAATAGAGATAATACACACCAGAGGTAGAAAAATTTTTTTACCAGTTTTCACCAAACTATAAAGAAAATTTCTAAATAATGCTAAGCACTAAACTGAATACGTAATCATAATGACTCATTTTACAACTACATGAGATACATTTCTCATTCCCCTATATTCACCATTTCATCTCATTACAATCTATGAAGAAATAAAAAAATGTACATTAGAAAAGCAAGCTTAACATCTATAACACACTAATGTACCTACCTGTACAATATTATCACATTCATATCTGTGGCTGATCACTAACTAATGGGGTTCATAAGTCTTAAAAACTGGCCATTTTCCAAGACAAAGATATAATAAAAATATTATGTTCACTTCTTTTTTAATGTTTAAGCATTTCCCAAGCACTAAGACTAATAATGGACTTGGTATTAGGAGAAAGACTAACTACAGCAGCCAAAATTTTCAAATTGGTCGCAGAATCAAACTGAAACATTATTAAAGGTAGTATGTAAACAATAAATATTGAATTAAAAAAATTGCAAGGTAAGACTGTCCTATCTCAAATTATTCTTACTTCTTTTATCTAATTTCTCTCAAGGTACCTATCCCAATGTTATAATGAAAATATAAAGATGAATGAATAACCATAATGTCTGATAATCTGCTATAAAAGATAGAAGGCATATATCATAAAAATAAAACTTGCCAATTCTTATTTCAAGCAGAAAACTCCACAATTCAAAAATAAACATTTTTATTATCAAATATGTTAAATCCAAGTGTGTATGTGTGTGTGTGTGTTAACTTGCTAAACAAGGCACATATCTGTAACAAAAGACAAAGCACACCTCACGTGAAATCACAGGAATGATTTCTACTGCCCTTCCAGTATCCCAAAACATTATATAACTAGCTCAAGAGAATATAAAGAACCCACTGTTTTTTAGATAAGAGTGGGAAGATTTGGGGGGGGGGGGGTGGCACACATCAGTGTGAGAGACACATCATCAACTGGTAGCCTCCCACCTAACCCTGACCTGGGCTGGGGATAGAACCTGCAAGCCAGGTACGTACCCCTTCACCAGGAATCAAACCCTCTACCCTTCGGTCCTCTTGCTGATAGCCTAACCACTGAGCCAAACTGGCCAGGGCTGGCTCTTTCTTTTTATAATAGCAAAAAAAAAAAAAAAAATCTGTCAATTTCATTATCTTCTAATCACGATATATCTGTACTAAGGAACATTATGGGGTGGTTAGAAAAAATGGCAATCTGTATGTTCCAGACACAAAAATGTCTGTAATACCCCAATGAACTGAAAACAGAAATCATAAATATATAATGTATTCTCAGTTTTTTTTTAATCCTCACCAGAGGATATTTTTCTATTTACCTTCAAATAGTCTGGGAGGGAGGGAGAGAGAGAGAAAGAGAGAGAGAGAGAGATATGAGAGAGAAACATTGATCGGCTGCCTCTTGCCCACCCCCCACTAGGGACCTGGGCATGTGCCCTGACCAGGAATCGAACCCGTGACCTCTTGATGCATGGGTTGACAAACACTGAGCCACACTAGCTGGGTGAAAATCTCTCTTTCAATACTATGGAGCCAACCCCTTGGAATAAACGTATTTAGCATATCTGAGCTAAATATCTGAGAAATTGTGTTAATCAAAAGTCGAATTTTCTATCTCTAACAAACTCATCACATCATTATTTGACAATGATTTCAATTTTCTTTCTACAGAACAATAGGCATATTAATCAACATTAACATATTGAAGACAGATCAAAGATTAGACCTATTAAATGTGAGAAAAGCAAGACATAAAGGAGCAGTACAAATCATCTCATTTTTATTTTTAAAAGAAGGGGCAAAGGAGAGCCTGGGAATAGTATGTAGTACATGAACAGTGGTTTTTATCTCTGGGCAGTGATTTTTGTTTTTTACCTTTTTGTTTTTCCTGTAATTTTAAAGATTTCCAGATATTTCTAGAATATTCAACAAGGTAGTATACTAATTACAGTATTTCACATTACATATAAACTATATTAATTATCACTACAATAAAGGGTGATAATTAGTATTTAACAAAGATACTGAGAAAAAAAAAAGCACAAGAAAAATTTTTAAGTAATTAGGAAAAAGAAGGAAAACAGCAAACATTAGTTCTGTGCCAGATTCTGTGCAAAGCAATTCAAATGCACTATCATCCTTAACTCTCACATTTCATTATTTTCATTTTACTGATAAAGAAACTTGACCAAGGCACAAAGCTAAAAACAGAAGAGTTGAGCTCTGGCCAGTTTGGCTCAGAGGTTGGAGGGTCATCAGGACCAAGGGGTCACAGGTTGGATTCCTGATATAGGGCACATACCTGGGTTGCAGGCCTGATTCCCAACCCCAGTCAGGGTCATGCAGGAGGCAGCCAATTGATTGATGTGTCTTTCTCACATTGAGGTTTCTCTCTCGCCCCCACACCTCCCTCTCTCCCTTCCCTTCTGTATACCGCCCCCCAAGTTGTGACTCCAAAACTCAAGCATTGCTACTTATATAGTCACCATCAACAGAAAAAAAAAAAAGGAATTCAATTTATTCTCAATCAGCAAAACAGATTTTCCTACAGGAATATTTATTTAAAATAATAGGCACACAAGAAAACTTACAAATACATACCTCTACTTCATCTCCTTCACTAATTTCTTTTTTTATATCAGGTGATGGTGGTAATCTAACTTCATTAAATGGAACCTGACGTTCTGGTTGCCAACTGAAGGATTAGAAGAGGAATTAAAAATTTCAAAATATTTGTCTTAATACCCTCAAAAATGGAAGCTATAATCTATGCTAAGTGCTGTGTATTTTTCAAATTAATCACTTAGCTTTCCCTAAGGAAAAAACAACATTCATAATTACACATTTTCCAAGTAGTTTGTTGAGGCAGAAAAAATTTTGCATAAGTCTTGATGAAATTTATAAATAATTAACCGTGTTGAAAATAATTAGATTACCTGTCAGATTACTCATCTTAAGGGAATAGGTACATACATTATTCTGCAAATGATATAGACTATATTCACAGTAGTAACTTAGATTCAAAATAATATCACATCTACACCACTGTCAAATTAACAGTGGAATCAACTTATTTCAAACACATTTACAACTATTTGAAACATAATTCCAGAGATTATAAAAAATATAACCGGCATAATTCTTTTTTAGTGCACATATTCACAGAAATACAGAAATTACTCAATTATTTTGAATAGCTGAATTACATAATTTTAATTTTCTCACAATTTTATCTTTTCTACAATGAACACATATATAATTAAAGCCTAGTAAAAGCTTACTTTTAATGTTTACAGTAAATATGTATCAAAGTTACTAATTTAGCTATTGCCTAATTGATCTTTTTTATGATGTATTTTATAAGCTGAGCTGATGAATAACTTCAAGTTCTAACTGGTCATTCATATACCTAGGAGATATACCAGCATATAAAATGTTCCTATAGTATCTATCTGCACGGGATGCACGACACACACATAAACAGCGCTTTTCATCATTACTGTCTAAATGGCAGCTGCTCAAAGACAGAAATCATCACAACACTTGTTTCTACATGAAACAGCTGTTGGGCAGATAGATACCTTTTCAGGCAGTTCCAGAGCAACTTAAAAGTGAAAGTTGAACAGTTCTTTTTCTGACCTTCAGTTATACAGTGCTCCTTTCTAACCCTTTCTAACCACGTCCAGCATAGTCTTTCCATTTTAGAATATTACCTAGCCATTACAATATCTATAAAATTAATATTGCTTAATGAGCAATTTGAAATTGACTTAATACTTATTCTGACTACCAAGACCACTTAAAAGGCCTTCTACAACATCATTTCAACATTTGCTTTTTAAAGAATTAAGCATATTATAATCCCATCTGTGCCATCTATTTTTGCAAAAACTACCTGGTGATTCATGTTCACGTGTGTTTTGGCAAAGAAAAGGGTCATGAAAATAAAATATTGAGTCAAGTCTGGGCAGAAAAACAGGCAAAGAGTTATTAAAACTAGAATTATTTGAACTTATTCATAACATGATCAAGCCATCAAAAGCCCTCCCAAAAGTAAAGTCATTTCACTGGCAATAGAAAGAACCAAAAGCAAATTGTTTGGCACTACCCATCTTTAAAATTAAGGTCTATATCAATAAAAAATAACTTACTTGTTCTCGAAAACAACTGTGAGGGAGTCTTCATGAACATCTTTGATAAATCCCTACAAAAAACAAAAACATTATTAAAAGCGTATCAATATTCAAGTAAACATTATGTTAACTCTAAAAGGCAATATTAGACATAAAGAAAATGTGTAGTAGTGAAAAGAACACAGAGCTCAGAATTAGCAAATCTGAGTTTGATTTCTGTTTCTATCATTTGTGAAATGTATGACCTTGGAATTTACTTAACTTCTCTGAACTGTTTTCACACAGTACCATAACCTGTTTCACATATAGATTCTCAGTAAAAATCAGCAGTCATTTTCTAGCCTTAAAATTACTCTATTTTCATTTGATGAATACAGCTGAAAGAAACGATAAACCTAACATACTCAAGAAAGAGCAAAGGACTTGAATGTAGAACAACTATTGCTTGAACCCTTGCTCTCCTACCATGTACCCTTGGGCAAGCAGTCCTTGGCACCTGCATGACTACAACTGACATTAAATGACACTTTATATTTCTGTAAATCAGAACTGCAAAGTTCTCAACCTTAGTAAAATGCTTACACACACACTTTGAAACACTACGTACTTAGAAAATAGTTTTCTAAAACATAAAGACCACACTAGACTCCATAAGATGCACTAAAAACTAGCTAAACACACACACACATTTGCAGTATCTGGTTAAAACATGGCAGAAATTAACACATCTGTTTGCCTCATCTCCCTTTCCAAAGTCCATTAAATAATACTAAAAAGATTTTCAGGCATAAACCCACCAAAAAAAAAAAAAAAAAAAGCCAATAGAGAAAAAAACCGCCACAAAATTTGGGAAATTCATAAGACAGATAAAGAAGAGTGATTTTTTAGAAAAGCAACAACAACTAATATTTATTTACTGTGTCTTAAGACATTATTCTAAGCAAACTGGAAAACCAAAGACTATGAAACAAAATGACAATGGAAAAACCAATAAAAGCAAGATCACCAATACCACCCCAGAAAAATCTTTCCAACTTGGAGAAATGAGGGTAACAGATGAGGCTGAAAATACAATTATTTCATTTTCTTTAATACTAAAGAAATCACCAATCACAGAATGTAGACAAATGGTCTCTCAGTGCCCTTCTTCCCACATTTACTACTCAATTATATGATTTTGCAATTTTACCCTGATTTCTCTCCAGCTTTAAATACCTATAACCTGATTTACTGGTGTGCTATGGGTTATTTCAATGCAAACATCCTCATATGAGGCCTAAAATTCAGGATACAGCACAGCAGGTCCTCGAATAGCACTGTTTCATTTTAACGTTAAGAAGGAGAAGAAAAAATCGATTGCATCCAGGGCTACTCCAGTGTGGAGTTGGCTTGTTCTCCCCGCATCTGTGTATTTTTCTCTAGGTACACAGTTCCTCCCACATCCTGAAGATGTGCACGAGGTGCAACTGTCCCAGTCTGAGTGAGTGTGGGTGTGTATGAGTGCACCCTGCGATGGAAGGGCTTCCAGTCTAGGGCTGGTCCATGCTTTGCGCCCTGAGCTGCCAGAATAGGCTCCAGCCACCCCACCCCCGCAACCTGAACTGGAAGAAAGTTGGAAAACCATTTTTTATCAATCTTTCTTAAATGTCCGTATAGCTCACATTTATTTCAAGGTTTAGTATTAAATGTGTTTTCAGTCTTAAGTCTGGTAACATTTTTCTGATCAGAAATATGCTTTAGGAACTTTTGTTAACTCAATTAGCCTATGGTTAAAATTGGTTTTGTTATAGAAAGTATTGCTTCAAGCCACAGTTTCCAAGAACCTATCGATGATGTTAAGTGAGGACTTAACAGTTCCTATCTCTTCAAGGGTGCTAAAGTAGTTCCTCTCTTACAGTTCTGGACACATTCTTCATTCCTCTCTCTCCTCCCAAAGCTAAAAATTAAGAATTGCCATTTAAATACAAACTCTGGTTATCTGACCATACTATAATAATGATTTCCTGGCCAGTTTCTCTATTTCTACTAGTTCACCCACACATCTACTTTCATCAATCATGTTTGGTCAGCACTTTCAGTTGTTATCAGCACATCTATCTTTATTATACCCTTGGCATTTCTAAGTAATATTTCAAAAACTGAGAATTTTAAAGTTATGAATATTAGAGTAAAACGTATCTTGCCATCAGAGGTCAGTCATACTTCCAACTTTCAGTAACATTTTCTAGTCTTTTACAAACAACTTTCAGAATTTGGAATGTGTTGTTATGTCAATCCTTACCATTTCTGTATATTTATACAGTGGATTAGTTCAAACCAGAGCTCTAAGTCACTGGGAAATTCTACTCTTCATTATATAATAAACTCCTTTTTTTTCCCTATCTAAAAATCAATGCTTATACCTCTTCCCACCCCATCCCACTTTACTTCCACCATATCAGTATCAGCTTTGTTTGGGTGCACATTTTTCACAAACTTTAAGAAAAATATAAAGCTCTAGACACCTACTCTTACTGCTTAAATCCTTTAGGCATAAGTGTAAATGGATTAAGGGCCTGACAACCAGTTCTTAAAGTACATCTGGACTGTAATGAACAGTTAATAAGTATGTTCCAATCCCCAAACCCTAATGCTACGGATAAGGTACTTTTTAGTGGCCATATCACTATTAAATTGTCCATTTGATGCAGAACTAAGTCAATACTTTTCAAGACATTTCTGTACTCTCTAAGTCACCAGAATAACAGTGGGACCCATTATACTCGAGAGACCCAAAACAGCAGGGTTGGAAATAATCGTGGCCATATTTGTCTGCACATAGCATGGGAGGAGGGGGGTTTAATGCTTTAAGTCTCCATAACTTTGTCTTTCTCATGGTACTCCAACCTTTGGGGATTTTCTCTCTCTTCCTATTCACCCTCATCTGGTCCAGGAACCATATTTCTCATAACGAAACTTTTCACATTTATTTTTCATCTTTGCATACATATGCAAACATAGAAGATTCCAAGGCATCTTTATAAAATGGTCCCTTAATTTGTTCATTCACACAATCCAAAATGTCTACATTTGAAACTCTTAACTATAAATTACAATAACTGCCCTGGCCAGTTTGGCTCAGCGGTTAGAGCACTGGCCTATGGACCACAGAGTCCCAGGTTTGGTTTCCGCTAAGGGCACATACCTCAGTTGCAGTTTGTCCCTGCCCTGGTTGGGGTCGTGTGGGTGGCAACCAGTCAATGTGTCTCTCTCACATCAAAGTCCCCCCCCCTTCTCTCTTCCCCTCTCTCTCCCTCCTGCTCTATCTGAAGATAAATGCAAAAATGTCCCGGGGTGAGGATAAAAAATAATTAATTAATTAAAATAATCATAAGTAACAAGACACTGTAACACATCTTACATGTCATTAAAATATCTTAGAACGTTCTCCCAGAAGAAACGAACAGAACATCACATAGTAAAAACCCAAGAATCTCAATATGTGTAAACTGGAGATAAGGGAGGAGATTAAGGGAACAGCAGGACTCCTTAAACAGTGGAAGCAATATTTTAAGAAATCATTTTTCAAATGCAATCTAGCCTAAATTTAAAAACTCAAAGATTCAATAAGGTGGCAATTAACCAATAATCAACCTTTGCAGATAAAACAAGCAGCTGGAAAATAAAAGACAAAAAATATTCTAACAGCAGCATTCAAAAAATAAAACCCTAGAAATGCCCTCAACAACAACAAAAATATGCAGAAATCTTTGAAATTTGACTAATAAATAAATATAAATAGAATATATAAGAAAATAAAAAACACTTCACATTCTTAGGGTGTCTTGATACTGTAAAATTTTCAATACACTATCCCTAAATGAGATTCCATTAAAATACTAAACGATTCTGTTGAAGGAAAAGTGGTACTCTTAATAAAATTACACCAAAGTGTATCTTAAAAACATACAAGAAAGTATTAAAAAAGGAAACTTTTAAATGGGAGTAGAAGGTAACTAGAATATACTACCCCTAACCCAAACATTAAAGTTTCATTTAAAGCCACAATAACCCAGACAAAAAAAGACACAGACGTATATTCCAAAAATAGGTCTACCGTTTAGAAAATTACAAATAGAGGAATAAATGGATTACTTTAAATACTATTGGGACATTTAGATAAATATTGAGGAAAAAGAAAATGGATTTACATACACACAAATCAATAAATAAAAGATTCAAAATTTTAAAAATCAATAGATTCTAGGAAGGCCCTTGTAACAAAAAACCCAAAGCCACAAACAAAAAATTTGATAAATTTATACTATCTAAAAGCTAAAATATGATAAGCAAACAATATCACAAAGAAAGAAAGAAAAGGAGAGTAAAATAACATAGTCAAATTCCCAATTTATAATATTCTCAGGCTAGTTAAAACAAGCTGATAAGAGAAAAATGGGTATGAACTACGTGAAATTGTAATTCACACAAAAATAAGTCGTAATTTTAATAATATATAAATCCTCTTTAAACTCTTACACATTTACTACAATTTATTTTGAACTTTGCTTTTCTTTTCCCACTTTACATCTGGTAGATCCTTTCTTAGCAGAATATAAAATCAATTTCATTTTTAAACATTTGCATAAGGTATACAGCAATTTTGACATGGGAGCTTAAATGACTCCTGGCAAGAACAAGGAGCACAGGATATGCTTAACATAAGAATACATTTTTGAAGTTATAGAAAACTACAACTGAAAAACAGGTTTTCGACTTGATGAGTAGTCATGGGGAAGAAAATCCTATCAGTTAAACAGAAAGTAACATGGATGGTATGAGTGTACTTCAGGAATTCAAAGATTAAAATATATAGTCAAAAATAAGAAGTGAATAATGGACCCTGGCTAATGACTCTGAAGATAGACAAAACTTCTTTTACAGACCTTCCAGGTCCCTCCTATTATAGAAAGGAAGCTGAAACCATACACATCTACATAACCCCAAAGTTTCACTTCCTAGGAGGTTATAAGTACTAAATTTAAAACCTCACCTTCTGTCTGGAGCTCTTTGCATTAAGTCATTATGAATCAGATGATAAAATGCTTTTGTTAATTCATAGTTTTAAATTCCAAAAGGTTAAATCTGGTAGCAATACTAATGTGAAGAAATAAGACACCTTCCCTAAATATCCCATTACGGCTAAGTTCCAGAACAAAACATCAAAATCTAGTTCACAGCTGGAAAAGCAGTCATCCTATCCAAAACATAAACACAAGTTAAAATAAAATGTTAATGTTTAAAGTGCTGATCAATTCATCAGAAACTTTGCTTGAGCTGTGGCATAGAAATCTAGAGATGCATGAATCGCTTTGCAAACATTCCCACTAAATTCATTAAGAACATACCATCCTAGTCTAGAAAAATTCCTTTGACTGCAAAGTAACTATCATTTCAAAGTCGCCTATTACTTTAGATTATTAAAAATACACTAATAACTTCTTACAATTGTAATTCACTACTATCCTAAATTTACATTCCTTAGAAAGGGGAAACAGAAACTTTAAAACCTTAATACTCAGCAAACTATTAACGTAAACCAGACAGTACAAATCTTCAAAGGTTTCCAGGGGAAGTCCAGAGCCAAAAACTCAAGATTTATACCCTAAGCTGTAACTCTTTCGTAAATTTCAAATTTCTTCTTAGAAGAGTTTGCTGACTGCCATTACACCGAGCAAGAGACAGTACCGTCTTGCTAAGTGAAGGGTAATTTTAATGACTCCAATCTCAAGTGGTAAAAGCAAGGCATCTATCAGGAATCAAACCTCTAGATCACATTTCTTCTCTTAAGCAGAAAGTTCTCACATTCACAACTGATCAAGTATTCTTATAATTTAAGATTCAATCCAGCTTTGATACTTCTATCAGTTTTTCTTCTTAAAGTCTCTCTCAGAATCATTGTTGTGAAATTTAGAGATTTTATTTTTTCATTTATTTGGCACAACAGTAAAATAACTACATTTTTTATGCCTTCTCTAAATATTACAGTTGATGACTTAATTATTGAAGCAAATGTGATTAAATATGTAGTCTAAAAATAAACTGATTGGAATAAATTCTCTATATATCCGATCCTATGGGGCCTATCTTAGTGGGTTAAGTCTCCATCTTCCCCAACTACATCAGGTAAAGTTTAATGTGGATAAATGCAATTACAAAAACAAAACCCATGAAAAAGGAAAATGACATAATTTATGCAAAATTTGCCTCAGGTTTTTGTTTTTCAACAACTGCCACAATGGACTTATCACTTGCTACCCTTTGATCAATTATCAGTTTATTTATTGATTCATCCTCTCAGTCTAAGTTCCCAGCCCATCAATTCTAACGATTTAACATCTCTGAAATTAGGATGCTTCTTACAATTGATGGATAGCACCTTAGAATACCTGATAGTCATGTGGCAGTCAGGATATAAATATAAATGTCATTGCTTAAGCATGCTCAAGGCCTTTGCCTGGGAGCTCAAAAGGTTAAAGCATCATCCTGATACACGAAGGTTTCAGGGTTGCAGGCTCAATCCCTGGTCAGAGCACATACAAGAATCAATGAATGAATGCATAAATAAGGGGAACAATAAATCAATGATTCTCTTTCTCTCTCTCCTTTCCCCTCCTCTCTCTCTCTCTCAAATTAAAAAATAAATAAATAAAAGTATGCTCAAACTTGGTTTGCTTGCAATTTTCTTTGACACTTAACTGCAACACCTAGACATTTCATTCAGCAAACCAATGAAGGACCATTTTAGGAAAGATTGAGGTTTCTTACCAGAAGGTTGTTCTGCTGACACCTTCTGATAAAATCAAGAAAGCACCAGCATCAAAACTTGCAGAGTGGGTGAAAAGTCTTGGAAGAAAATCCTGGAGATAATAGAGGAAAGCTCTTTTAAAGTTTGCTTGCAACATCAATGCTCTCCATGGCACTGAGAAAGATATTGTGAGAAGAAACACAATCACCTGACTGTAAAGATGTTTTAACAAATTTAATTTTACTGGTTTAAGTTTAAATGCTTGTTTTCCATTTTATGTATGCAAGTGTTTAAAGATAACCTTTCAATAAGTATACAAGAATTCTAAAAGATAAAGAAAACGAACACTCAGATTAATTGGCAACATTTCCTTTTAGTGCCTCTTACAACTGATACAATTTTCAATACAATGAAATTGTATGGATCTTCCACTAACTTCCCAAATCAATATATGGAAAAATAACCTAACCTATTTCCTGGACTCTAAACCCGACTTCCAACCTGAGCTCTCTAACTCTGGCTTACTTTTACACCTCAAATCAACATGCCAACAGTCAGAATCATCTATCGTCCTACTTTACACTCTACACACATATGATCCAATTTACAGGATTAAAAAAGAGAAAACTGAATACATCAGTTATTTCTTAAACAGGGCTGTAGGAGAATACAGTCCAATCATTAAGGCATTCATCGTCCATTATAAATTAATTTCTCTTCCATGCATCTAGAATGGCACTAGCTATGTGCCATCCTTGAAAATTTGAGAAAATAGTCTGTGTTTTATAATTCAGATGACTCTATTGGGTTGAGAACTAATGTTGGGGCTCCCAGATGCAGGTGATCATCATAACCTAAGCAATTTTATATATGAGTCTCAATTTGCAAACAGTTGAAGCATCTTAAACTAAGGTATTCCCAGGCACTCAAAGGTGTGCCAGAAGTACTTAAAGATACTCCTCTGCCCGCCCCATCCCCCAAATACCATGGTAAATCTTCCTGAACTTTTATGTCAGGTAATTTCAATAACTTATAATAAAACATTTTGTTTCTGAACTATGTATACAGTTAACATATAGAAAAATAACTCATCAGTAGAGAAAGGAAAAATATCTCTTACTGAAGATACTGTGGTATATAGTGGGGTTTCGCTATTAAGATTGGGCTCAGATCCACTATTTACTATGTGGTAGGTAAAACAAAAAGGAGTGCCCAAGGCAATAAGAAAAATAAGATTCCAAACTAGCTTGATTTGCCCAAAAGAAAGTAACAATGTCCCCTTTCTGTGACTAAGGCGACTCTATGGTCTTCCCAGAAAAACCAAGAGACTTTTTTGAGCAATTCTCAGGAGGTTCTATAAACCCTGAATGAGACGCAGCTTTCTTGGAGTTGGACATCCTCCTCCCACTCCAACCATAAAAGTGAGGAAGATTTGGCTAAAGAGAGCAAATACCCAATTCCCCACATGCCAAAAACAAACAACAAAAAAACAGTTTAAAACAGGTTATTTAATACATGGTACTAACACAACTGCCTATAAATATTCAAAAATAAGTTTGATGATGTAAATATAAAGTGAATTAATGAAACACTACAAGAAAACCTAAAAAATTTTATGTATAATCTAAACATAGGCTGTCTAAACCAGGACTGGAAACCCTGAAATCTTTAACTGGGAAAAAGTAGTTCAGTATATAAAAAAGTAAAACTTTTCTATGGCCAGGGATACCAGAATGTCAACAGATAATAGATATGGAGGGGCATTCTTAGAATAAATGACTCTTAAGCCATCTCAAAAAGGGACAAATGACATACTAATAGGCAAATGGGCAAGCAACAGGCAACTTATGGGAAAGTTAAGTCCCAATGGCCAACAAATATTAAAATTTACAAATGGGGATCTGAAAGTCAAAGTTCCAATGAGATAACCCTTTACATCCAACAGGCAAAAATTAAAATCATAAAACCCAATTCTGGCAAGGACGTAAAGAAAAGAGTAGACATTCATCAATGGAAGAAAAAGGAAGTATTTTCTTTGGAAGAATAATCTGTTAACTTTACCAGAGTTAAACAAACAAACAAACCAACAAAAAAGTTCCCTTCCACCAAGCTATCCCACTCTTTGAAACCTATCCAATGGAAGCAGATATATGGAGTAGCAAGCAAATGAGAATCAAATGTCTATTAACCGGGGAATGGCTGGATTTCAAGGCAATTCTTACTGTGAAACATTACATAAACAAATAATTACATGCCAAGTGAAAATAGCCAAGACGTAGATTATTTTATTTTTATAGAGCAGCATGGAAAAAAATCTACATTAGTATCTGAATGTGTATCTATATACCATTCTACTGAGTATGGAGGAAAATCAGGTACGATGTATACTTGGCTGTAAATGGGTTACCTAAAATGAAATGGGGAAAAGAGGAGATCAAGTGATGAAAGGAAGCCAAGAGAAAAAAAGGAAAAACAAAAAATAAAGCAATATACTTATGCATGTGTAAAATTATCCATATGTATATTCATGTATAAATATTTTTAAAGAGTTGAGATGCATCTTAAGACATTTCATAAGCCAGGACTTTTTCCATTCAGCACACATATACATCACCACTCCCATCTTTTTAAGTTTTCCAACTCTATGGATCTCAAACCTACTTACTAAGCAACAAACTTGTTTCTTTGATGTCTACAACATCTAAAAGATCTAAGTTGTCATGTGATTACAATAACAAGAACAAACATTCAAGACTGCTATTGCAATAAAAAGAAGTCTTAATTTCACCAGGTAACTGATTCATATTTTCATGCTTATATCTAATTTCCCCCTTCTCTAGATTATACATGTATATAGTCTAAAATGTGTATAGGAAACACCTTATGCTGTTAACAGTGCCAGTGAGCATGCTTTACTGATTTGCCATGACATCTACAATCGTGCGGTCAAAAAGGACATTGGAGTTTGTTTCTCAGCTGCATGTGCCCTGACTGGCTGCCTTGACCTGGTCCTTCCCTCTGAGAATAAGCACCTTCCTCCTGTCAGGAAGACTGTGGGTGTTTCCTGTTACTGATAGCTGAATGTAATCCCTCAAATATATTTTCAGTTGTTTGACTGAATGTAATTAAAAGTACATGTATTTTTTTTGTGTGTGTGTCAAATGAACACTTCTGTAGGTGTTTCATAAAAACATTTTACTGTTTTCTCAGCTGTTGTATGCTACCAGATATTGTTTTACATTTCCTAAGAACATGTGTTAAAATGTCACATTATAATTATGGACTTTCAAATACACTTTGCAAATTTCTTCTAAAGAAAAAAAAAGTAACTTCAAACAATACACTTTTTTAAAGCCCTACAAACTAATCTACAAAGGAAAATTATTTTAAATCAATGGACACACGTTCTACAAATAAAAAAGTCTGCAAATTTACTAATTACATTACACATTACAGAAATTATTGCATCATTATGAAATAAGTTCTATTAAGGAAAAAGTTATTCAAGGCACACCTGCAGCATTCACTAGTGTTGAACATTTAAGTGTTCTAAAGAACGACAATATATGGAAATTTCATAAAAATGCATTAATCTACTAATATTTGCATACCAGTAATGTTCTTGGCTTGTTAATTTCACAGGTTTGTAACACCCAACAGTTCTCCTTGAAATGGAATGGCTTAGTGTTTCCAAATGGCCACCCAAAAACTATTCCAACTTTCCTATTTCAAAGAGTTGAAGTGCCCTATAGTTCTCTCTGTATACATAAGGTTCTGTTACAATATCTGAACTTGACCAGAATCACTACATAACCCCTAAAAAAAGCCTATTTCAGTTCAGTATGAATCAAAATTAAAAATTATGAAGATAGTTTTGTACATGTGATGTTATACTAAGATTAACAATAAGTCAGAGAGCGTACAAAAGCCAAGAATGACTGATTCATGTGTTCATTCAGTATGTACTGAAGGCCTGCTATGTACTAAGTAAACACATTGAGTCACAGGAAAACATATGACTTGAAAATAATAAAAAAAAACTGTAAAACCAAAAAGTTGTAACATGAGAAAGAAAGAAGTTTTAATATAACTAATCATCTTAAAGAAATCTTGCCAGAGGAATGCATATTCCTTTGTCAACAATACATATAAACTCCATCAGTTATTACTGGGGGAGACCTCTCCTCATCCTCCAAAAAACGCGAAGCAGAAAGTGCTGAGGCTAGAGTATGAGAGACAAAACAACTGACATTTAACTAAGATTTAATCTGGTTCAGTTCTGCCATGGCTTTCAGCCTCTTTAATGTAAGGACAAATAAATTAAAGGGATTGTCATACATGTAAATATGTATGTTCAGATTAACAAAGCAATGTCTTGCATTGCTTTTGTTTTGCTTGAGCTGTTTTTATGAAGATTTGGTCCTAGAAAATTTAACAACCATCAAAACAGCTTCTTACTATTTGCTAAAGATCTGCCAAAGAATCTTCTAAAGCCTTTCGATACTCAAAAATACTACATGTTGTAGAGAATCGAGTCAATAATATTGCAATAGCTATGTATAGTATCAGATGAACACTAGATTTATCAGGGTTATCACTTCAAAAGGTATATAAATGTCTAATCACTGTTGTACACCTGAAACTAATATAATATTGTACATGAACTGTAACTGGAAAATAAAACTTAAAAAAAAGCTCTAGCATCAACAAAAAAAAATGTTATGTGGCACAATTACCACCACCAAGTGCCACATCATAAAAAAAGTTCATACTACATGTGTACATATAAAATATTTAAAGTATTTCCCAAATAGCTTACACTTTCAATCGAAAGCCAACAAATAACTGAGGATGGTATAAATACGTGGACGGTTATATCCAGCAAAAATTATAATTTGAGCCATATATCTAGTTTTAAAATTTCTAGTAGCCATATTAAGTCAAAACAGGCAAAAATTTTATTTTATTTAATGCAATATATCCAATATATTTAAACATTTAATCAGTTTTATGCTTTTTTTCATACTAAGTCTCTAAAATCCAGTATGGATTTTACAATTAAAGCACATCTCAACTCAGACTAGCACATTTGAGCCCCATGGCTAGTTGCTACTATACAGTAAAGAGTAGACTTTTGCCAAGTGAAGACATGGCTCAAATCCAGGAATCCTCCCAATTCAGTCCTCTCGACTCCCATTGTATTAATTAGTAGTAACTTACAATTAATAATGATTTAATAAGCCATATAATACTTGTACTTTCAAAAAGATCATAGTATAGTAAAGACATCAGGCTCTCTAGAGTCTGAATCTTTTTTTTTATCCTCACCTGAGGACATTTTTCTATTTTTTGTTCAGACAGAGTGGGAGGGAGGGAGAGGGAGAGAGCGCGAGAGAGAAACATCGATGTGAAAGGGACATACAGAGGGCTGCCTCCCACACGACCCAACCAGGGCCGGGGACAAACTGCAACCGAGGTATGAGGTATGTGCCCTTAACGGGAACCAAACCGGGGTCTCTCTGGACCACAGGCCGACGCCGCTCTAATAATCGCTGAGCCAAACCGGCCAGGCTAGAGTCTGAATCTTTAATCAGCCTATTAATGGGCCTACATTCGCTTATAGTCTCAGTTTCCTCAATTGATGGTAGATAACACTAATTCCCCTAAATGAGATAAATTCATGTAAAGTACTGGCACCATCTGATAGCCTGCATGTTCAATAAATAATAGCTATTATTGTTATTAGAGCTAAATATAAGCAGAACCTAGCAGATTCCACCACTTGAAAAATTGTGTTAGAAGATATCCAACTATCTCATACTGCAAATGAAAAAACAACAAGGTCTCACAACTAGCCAGTACAAGAATTAGGTCGAAGATGGAAGGAATATTGCTCTTCGCACTAAAACAAACAAGCAACTAGTTTGCTACACCCTTAATTACGGTAGAGCACTCACTCCTGTAGTTACTATTCAGTGGAGTGTCTGTTGACCCTGTGTTCCTAACTACAATGTAAGCTCACTACCCTAAAATTTCCTTTGAAGAAGACTATGCTCAACTAGGCAAATGGAAGTGGAAGTGAGAAGCCTTAGAGTTAAATCTCACTTCAGCTACAGTGTAACCTTGGACAAGTTAATCATGTAAAATGAAGATAATACCACATACCTCATGGAATCCTTGAGAGAAAAATCAGGAAATACATGTATAAGTTACATAGAATATCTAGTAAATAACAGGCACTCATAGAAAACTATTATCTAACAGAAGGCACACAAATATAATGTTGGAAATATATGCTGCAAAAAAGTAAAAATATGGGGAAAAGTATGCTTTCTGTAAGTATATAAAGCCAAGGCCTTGACAATGTATCTCTAGGTAGATAAGATCATTTTATTAATTTGTTTTCAGATTTCTCATAACCATAACAGCAAAAGTATTTAAATTCTATTTTAAAAATTAGCCCTGGCAGGTTTGGCTCAGCAGTTAGACTGTTGGCCAGTGGACCAATGAGGAGCGTATTCAATTCTGGCCAAGGGTTTGTACCTCAGTTGTGGTTCATCCCCAGCCCTGGTCGGTCGTGAGGATGGCAACCTGTGGATGGGGCTCTATCACATTGATGTTTCTCTCTGTCTCTCTCTCTCTCCCTCCCACTCTATCTGATGATAAATAAAGTATCCTCAGGTGAGGAATAAAAAAAAAAAAAAAAAAAAAGTATTAGAATTTTCAATTAGTTAATTCTTAGTTCTTTTACATTTTTATAACAATTGCATATTAAAACATGTGAAACTAAAAATTATCTTTATAATATCTAGAATTGTATGTTTTTAATTTAACAGTATTCCTAATATTAAGATAGCTACCATCTTTTCCTTAATTACTACTCTCCATAAAGAAATGAACAATAAACTATACTAACTCTGAAAAGTCTTACACTGTCAGAACACAACTCCTTTACTGTAACTCCAATAGGTTATCATGACTAGTGATAATAAATCCACGTAATTTAATTACTATCAAATTTCATGTTAATATTAAAATAAGCTAAGGTAAGAAAATTTTGGTAATACAGTACTTTAAAATTTGTTTTGTAGTCAATTACATAGTCAAAGAAATCACAGAGCTCTAAAAGCAATTAGTTCTATCTAGTATTTCATTCCTCCATGTCAGATATTACACATTTCCTTGGTACACCATGGAAACTGTCCTCTACATGAGCCAGAAAATAAGTGACTTTCAACTGATATTTTAAATTATGTTCTGCCCTATGGCTATGCAAGTTGCAAATGTACATCAGGTACATCAATTAAAAAGCATTTTAATGACCCCCAAATGGACACAATGTTTTTTGGGGGATAATGAAAATGTTCTAAAATAAGATTGTGGTAATGGTTACACAACAATGTAAATACTTTAACAATCATAGATTGTAAATTCTATCTCACAACTTAAAGGGGGGGGCATCTTAAACGGCTAATAGTATAAACCCTAAAATGCCACACTCCAGGTAGAAAAGACTATAAAAGCTAATTTTTATATGACATCCCCTATCAAGTGTTTAAGTAGCATATTTCCCATTTGTTACAATCCCTATACTTAAAGGGCTGCAAACAGGAACATATCAGGTTTTTATCTCTTTAACTGTAGATCCACTGTTCAATTATTAAAAGCAAGATACTGCCCTGGCCGGTTTGGCTCAGGGGTTGGAGTGTTGGCCTGTGGACCAGAGAGTCCTGGGTTCAGTTCCCGCTAGGGGCACATACCAAAAAAAAAAAAAGCAAGATACAACTCTGGCCTGGTAGCTCAGTTGGTTAGAGCATTGTCCGGAACTGCTAAGATTGCAGGTTTGACCTCCGCTCAGGGTACAAACAAGAAGCAACCAATGAATGAATAAGTAGAACAATGAACTGATGTCCCTAAGTCTCTCTACCCCCCTTCCTTAAAAAAAAAAAAAAAAACCACAAGATACAGGACATGCTATCATTTGTGTAAATATTTAATATTGGGGGGAGACTATCCTAACTTTTGATCAAATATTCAGCTTCTCATTGGTTCCAATTAATTTGTGAAATAAAATTTTAGTTCCAGGAGAAAACCTTTAATCAATTTCTACAGAGCACTGCCTCAAGGCATAATGATATTGGCTACTAATCCCATGACTGAAATTCTTCACTGGCAATACAAATTTAGAGCAAGCGTGTGTCTGTGCATATGGTGGAAAGGGAAGAAATAGAGAAGGAAAATCAATCACCTGTACATTGAAAAACACAACAGAAAGAAAAATACACAGAAATGTTAGCTGTTAGAGCTGGCTGGTTTGGCTCAGCGGTTGGAGCGTCAGCCTGAGGACCAGAGAGTCCCGGGTTCGGTTCCCACTAGGGGCATGTACCAAAAAAAAAAATGTTAGCTGTTATCTCAAGGCAATTCTGATAGTTTCCAAAATTCCCTCACTAACCATGCATTATTTAAATTAGAAAATATTGCTGCGACACTAAATAAAAGAAGCCAGACTCAAAATGCTACAAGGTACATGATTCTACACATAGGACATTCTAATAAACGCAAAATATGGGAAAAGAAAACAAACTAGGAGAGGTTGACTACAAAGGGGCATTGGGAAGAATTTGGGGGCTGGTGAAACTACATTCTCTCTCTTCATCCTGGTGGTGATTAGACAACTGTGAGCATTTATCAAAAGTCATATAGTTGTGTAACAAAAAGGGCAAATTTTACTATATGCAAATTAATTTTAATTCACACTGTTAAAAATCACTGTGTAGTAAGCCAAATGGTTCCAAGTGAGCAGTTTCGTGGGATAAAAAAATATTGGGGACCCCCAAGCTCTTTCAAACTCATTTTACACAAAAGAAAACAGACCCAGAGAAGTTTTGTTCAGGGTCCATTGCTAGATAATGGTAAGCTGAAGTACAGACCTAGAAGTCCCATTTGTTTAACTTCAAACCCAGGACTTCGTCCACTTCACCCTTCTCTTCTCTCTTCCTGGGTTCGTTAGACTAGTTTCCACAAAGTGCATGTGCACGTACAAGTGGATTATGACAAGACATAAAATTCCAAATATTCAAGTGCAATTATTTTAGTACATAAAAACGTGGCTGTGGGGGGGGGGGGGGTCCTTCCCAACCTTTGCCAAAGAACCACCTTCCTTTGTTAGTAACACTGACTAATGGAATCAAAGTCTAAGTAGGATCAAGCAGATTTGTGAAGTATGGATAGGTGGGTAGGATCACCATAGTACTTTATATAGTTCCAAAATGGGAACATTTGACTTATTGTGACTTGATTTTTGAAAAATACTAAGAAACCAAAGTAAAACTGTAAACAGTCTTTACTAAAACTTTCAATGATGGTCTTAGTTTTATAAAAAAGAAATGAAGTCTATCCTGTGTAGCAATCAACATAAAGTATACTTAGCTAAAAAGAAATGATGTTCTAACATCTACATGCTGCAAAGTAATGTTGACAAAACAACCCATTTCCACTTTTCAATATGACCAAAACAAATGCATGCTTCCGTTACACAAGAACTGTACAGCCAAATAGTGAGAATTTTAAACTTTTCCATGGGTGAGGGAGTGTGGATGCAAAAATAATAAACCTTATCTACCTTGATAGGAAAAGTGTAGTAAACCCATTCTTTGTGCATTGTGCCACAACTGTGTCTGCAGTCATTCAGAAAAGGCATACCACTAGGTTTGAATAAGAACAGAAGCCAATAAAATATCTACTCAAATTTTACTTAGTTCCTTTGTCTGCCACCAAATATTTATTGATTGATTGATTGATTGACCGACCGGAGAAAGAGAAACATCGATTTTGTTGTTCCACTTATTTACCTATTCATTGGTTGATTCTTGTATGTGCCTGACCCAGTATAGAACCGGCAACCTTGGAGAGCTGGGAGGACGTTCTAACCAACTTAACTACCCCACCAGGGTCTGACACCAAGTTTTAAAGTTATACTACTATAACTAGTCACACATTAAAACTCATTCTCATCAATCACTGTTTTTACTTTATGATGAAGAGCTAAGGAGATATAAATTTGTAAAAAAGCTCAGGGAGACCCTTTAGAGGCCAACTGTGATTTCTCACTGAGTTATTACCACGTGACAGTTAAACCCAAATCCACATAGCTAACCAGTAAACTAGGAAAGGGAAAAAAAAAAAAAAAGCTGAATGTCGAATAGTAAATAAAATAAAATCCTGTGGGATAAAAGGTACGCTAAAAGGAAACGTAGGAAGAACACATTCTGCGTATGCACAATACTCCTGTATAAGGAGAAGGCCCCTTCATAAAAATAGCCAGGACTCTCAAACATTTGAGATGCTGGCTTAGTGAGATTGACTGACAGACAACAGCTGGGGAGATTTTGTATTGATCTTGTAACATCTTGGCATACTTGGGGAGAAAGGGAGAATCGGGAGGAGACCGTTACAATCGCAAAACTAAACAGTAAGGACTTCATTTTCAGTTATGTGACCCCTACCCTGGAAGCCCCTACTAAATTCCTCTACTCTCGACTTCTTCCGTTTTCCAGCCCAGATCCCATAGCAATGAATCTCCTTCCTCCCAATGGAAACAAACAAAAAAACCCTCGTGGGGGAACAACAAAACAAACTCAACACCTTCCAAAAACACTGGGTACAGCTATAAAGAAACTGGCCACCTCCCTACCTGTCTCTCGGCTCCATTCCCCATTTTAAATCACACTTGAACGCCTGCAACTCTCGCCTTTTCTTCCGTAACAGAGGGATTCACGCGCCGCCCAATTTCCCAGGCCGCAAAAAGATTTCAACCCGCCACATTTCAAGGTTTTCTAGTTTTCTATCTTCGATCCTAACCCTCAAATCGGTACCCAATTCTTCTTCAGACAGTAAAGTTTATTAGCCCAAAACCCTAGTACAAAGGTGAATTCCTAAGATTCCGCGACGCGCCCCCCCCCCCCCCGGGATGGGGAGGGGTGGGAGCCGCCGGCCGAGGCGCTCCCGCTCGACCCGGTCGGAGGGGCGGGAGAGCGGCTGTGACCACACAATCCCACCGCCTCCTTTCACGACTCCCCCACCTCGCGGCGCTCAGGCCTGCTCCCAGGGAGCTCCCCGCCGCCCGGCAGCGACTCGGCTTCTCCTCACCGGCCGGCCGGGGGTCGCGCTGGCACCCAAGAAAAAGGTTCACAAGTAGGAAAACGCAAGAGGTGTCCGACGTGTTGTTTCAAAACATAACGGAGCCCGGGCCTCCGAGACCGTTAAACCGCGGGTGGAGGGGGGAGAAGCAAGGAACCCAGCGGCCTCGGGCTTTGGCCTGGCCACCCTTTCTGACCCCAAACCTCACTCTCCGGGACCACCAACCCGCCCCCAAACCTGCCCCAGCCACCAGAAGACCCGACAAAGCGGCAAAAGGGTACCTTGTAGAAAGCCCCGTTGGAGCCGCGAACCTCCACCGTCAGCTCCGCCATGTTGGAACCGCAAAGGCCGCTGGGAAGAGATTCTAGAAACTTTCCAACCAGCGGGGAGGAGGGGGGAGGGGCGAGAGGGAGGCGGGGGGAGGGGCGGGGAAACAGGGCGGGGACTGGAATCCCCCGCCCCACTCCGCCGGGGTCTCACCGCGCAGCCCTGACTCTCCCAGTGAGATCCCTGGGCTCTACCTCACTCGCCCCGGGCTCCGCCCGCCGCCGCCAACGCCCGCTTCTCCTCCCGGAACAATCGCCGACCTTTGTTGACCCGCCCCTACGTCCCCGCCCCCGGCGCCCGCAGCGGGCCCTCTCGGCCGCCGGTGCCTGCAGCCGCCCCGGAGAGAACTACCCCGACGCCGCCAGCCCTTTCATCTTCCTTCTGTTCTCGGGAATCCTGCCCTACAACTTCTGGAAGTGTCGCACCCAGGGAAGAGCAGCAGTGGGGGCTCCAGTCGCCCACCGACACAAACTTCTGAGGGGAGAAGGAGCCGAAGAATGTGCAGACGATAGGAGCTCCCACTTCTTTAGCCTGTCGCTTTAAAAAAAAAAAAATCGGTGGTCTTCTCTTGAGTCAAATTCCACAGTTCTACGGCTGACCCGTTCGGCCGAGCCTCTCCCCACCTGTTAGCCCTTGAGCTCCGTCAAACTGACTCGCAGTTGAACTCGGACGGGCACAGCCTGCCGGAGTTTAGGTTCCCGCCCGCGGCTGGGAGCAGCCAGCGAAACGCGTGGTGCAGGGACCGCGCGCGCCCCGCCCGGCTGGGCTCGCGAACTTCCACCGACGGGGTCGGGGCAGAGGGCTTCTCCGGCTCGTCTGCCGGAGCCCGCACCGGGCCGGAAGGTCGTGATGGAGACTCTGAGTATTTGAACAAGACTAAAACTCCTTCCCAAAACAAGACCTTCAGAAATGATGCTAGGACTCTTTAATATGTATTTCGTGTTATCATTTTAACAGAAAAGTTATAAAAAACGATGCCTTGCTGGCACTCGATGCTCTCCAGGGAATGCCCACTGGCCCAGCCTTTCTGGGGGATGGGAGGGCGGGGGCTCCTTAAAAACATGTGCATAACATTTGATCAGCACTTCTGCATCTCTAAAAGTTCGGAAAGGAAATGGTGTCTGCAAAAGTGCTCAGTATTGTATTGCTATGTACAGAATGATTTTTAAAATGCTGATTGTGGCAAAGAAAACAGACAACTGAAATACCGTCAATGAGTAAGGCATCATTTAGTAAGGGCTTCATCTATCCAACACTTGATATACCATCCCATTATGATCCTTCAGAATTGTAATGTTCTAGTTTGCTTTATTTTCCAACAGCCTTATTGTGATATAATTTACATACCCTATAATGAATCTATTTAAACCGTACAATTCTATGGTGTTTAGTATATTCACAGAGTGGTGCAACCATCTCCACGATCAATTTTAGAACATTTTTCATCCAAAAAGAATTCATGTACCTATTGGCAATCATTCCCCATTTCACCCCAAATCTCAGGCCCTAGACAACCACTAATCTACTCTAACTCTAGATCTGCCTAGTCTATCTAGACCTTTCATACAAATGGAATCATACAATATGTGGTCTTTCATGACTGACTTCTTTCCATCAGCATAATGTGTCCAACGTTTGTATCATGTATCACTACTCATTCCTTTTCGATTGTCAAATATACCATCAAATGAACATGTCACATCATTTTATTTAGTCATCCTTTCATAGCCATTTGGATCATTTCCACTTTTTGGGCTATTAGTAATAATCTGCTATGAAGAATCCTGTACAAGTTATTGTATAGACAAATGTATGTTTTTATTTCTCTTGGGTATATACCTAGAATTGGAATAGTTGGCTTATGTAATAACGTCATGTTTAAGCTTTAGGAATTGCCAGACTCCTCCAAAGTGGCTGCCCCCATTTGCGTTCCCACCAGCCATGTATGAGAGTCCTAGTTTTGCTTCATGGGTTTTTTCCTTCTCTCTCTCTCTCTCTCTGGCCTTCAGTGTATTATTTTGTATCTCAATGTGAGTGACTCAATGTGAGGGCTGCTAAAGTTACATTTGGACACAGGCCAAAGTATTCCATATTATCTGAACTTTGAAGAATATTGGTCCTCTTCAGGCCTTGCATGCTAAAAACATTTTAGTTTAGATCCTTCCGTGATTCCCATTAACACTTGACCACTCCTGCTAGTAGACCTCATGATTTTGATTAAGCAGTTGAGATTTATAGCAAACATTTATCTAAAGTCACACAAGTTCTAATTACAGAACTGGGATTTAAGTCCTCTCTTTTCCATTTCCATGGCCCACATCAGTGACCTTGTTTGCTGCTACCATGTTATATTCATAATGGAATATTACTCAAACTTCAGAATTTTGATATAGATCTATTTTTATCTACATCATTTTGAACAGATGTTCATTATTTAAAAGAAAAGAATGTCCATTATATTTCAATAAAACAAAAAATTATGAACTTTTAAAGGAAAAGTTACAAAACATGCAAATCACATTGTAAGTGTGTGTATGTGCATGTGTGTGCGTGTGTGTGTGTGTGTGTGTGTGTGTGTGTGTTTAGATAGATCAATAGTCTGGAAGTTAATATTAATAGTGTATATTGCCAGAAAGGGTACATAACATCAATAAAAAGTTTATAATTTCTATATTTTTTACACTGTCTGAATTTTTGGAATGAATATATCACTTGATTCACAGAAATAAAAGTGTTTTCATTTTTTTTAAACACTCTACCATGGAATATTCTGCAGCCATTAGAGATAAAGTTTTGGAAGAATATATATTGATATGAGAAAGTGCTCATGTTAACTATGAAAAGAAGATGATCAAATACTGTATGTGGGATCAGTTTTGTACAAAAAAATACATATATTGCATGAAAATATATTGTAAAGCTTTTTACCAAAATGTTAACAATAGTTATCTTAAAGCAGTGGCTTTATTTTCTATGCTTTCCAAGTTTTCTGCATAGAACTATTTCTAATTTAGAAAACTATAAATTAAATAGGAAAATGTTCTTTAAAATAGAACTAAACACACATAATGAAGCCTTGTATACACAGGTACCGGAACAGTAAGAACTTAAGATTTGATCAGTTCTGTGGCACTGTACGTATTTAGTTTGAGTTATTTTAATGTGATACGAAAATATGTTATCATCATTTTTTAAAATTTATTGATTTTAGAGAGAGAGGAAGGGGGGGGAGAGAGACATGTATTTGTTGTTCCACTTATTTATGCATGTATTAGTTAATTCTTGTATGTGCCCTTGATCAGGAATTGAACCTGCAACCTTGGTGTATCAGGATGACGCTCTAACCAACTTACCACCTGGCCAAGATCTCTTTACTTCCAGTTCTTTATTAATGTTTTGTTATTAAATTATATTTGCTCTTTTTAAATAAACTTTTTATTTTGGAATAATTTTAAATTTACAGAAAAGTTACAAGGTTAGTACAGAATGTTCCCATATATCCTTCACCTGGTTTTCCCTAAAGTTAACATCTTACATTACTATTGCACATTTATCAAAACCAAGTTATATTGCTTTCAAGTAACTCCAGACTTTACTTAAATTTCACTGTTTTCCCACTAATATTCGTTTATTATTCCAGGACCCACTCAAGGGTACCAAATTGCCTACAGTTGTCATGTCTCCATTGTCTCCTCTGTGACAGTTTCTCAGTCTCTTTGTTTTTCAAGACTTTGACAGTTGACAGGTACTTGTCAGATATTTTTTAGAATGTCCCTCAATGTAATGGTTTTATCATGATGAGACTGGAGTTATGGATTTAGGGAAAGAATACCACAGAGGTGGTGTCCTCATCACATCATATCACAGAGGTAAAATGCCATCAGCATGACTTATCAGTGGTAATATTAGCCTGATCACTTGGTTAAGGTAGTGTTTTTTAGAATTCTCCACTGCACTTGTTTCTTATTCATACTGTGTGCTTTGGAAAGTAATGACCGCTATCGACATTCAAGGGCAGGGTGGAGTGGTAGTGGAGAGGGGGAAGCAGGACTAAACTCCACTTACAGGAGGGAAGAGTAAGCTACATGTAGTATTTGGAATTCTTCAGTAATGAAAATTTGTTCCTTCATTATTAGTTATTTATATAAGCATGAACTCGTGGTTATTTAGTTTATACTTTGGGTCTAATTTTATACTACTTTATATTGTTCAAATTGTTCCAGCTCTGGCCATTAGACGCTCTTTCAGGCTGGCTCCTTTAATAAATCTTTTATTTTTGGAGTACTTATTCGCTTTTTATTACTATAAGATGCTCAGGGCTCAGTTTGTATTTTCACTAACCCAGCCCAAAAATAACTTATTTTCCCAACTATTCCTTAAGATTTGCAATTTGTTCCAGAATTGGCCAGTGGGAGCCACTTCAAACTGGGTTGCAAGTTATTTTAACATGGCTCATCAATATTTGAACAATATG
Source organism: Molossus molossus (assembly GCF_014108415.1). Taxonomy (NCBI): domain Eukaryota; kingdom Metazoa; phylum Chordata; class Mammalia; order Chiroptera; family Molossidae; genus Molossus; species Molossus molossus. The sequence continues at coordinate 46,047,042 of NW_023425388.1, read as the reverse complement.
AACTTCCGTGCACAGCAAGAGGTTCCAGATTCATCTTATACTTTCCATCCCCTGTTGTGGACTCATCCATTTCTCCAAGGAGACCTGGTATCTTTTATTGAGGAATTATATTTAAAAACCAAGTCCTGGGTGATAAATGTATATCTGCCTCTTTTAAAATATGAAAGTTTATTAAAGACATTTTATAAACTAAACTTATAAGACTTCACAATTTTATTATTAAGCATAAAAGATGAACTAGGATGCAATGGGCTCACAAAAGAACCTCTTTGGCTTGTGGTTGTCCTGAAAACTAGGAGTTATCTTATTGTAAAAATGGACATTTAAAAAAAAAATAACTGTAGTTGTGGTTTTATTTAAAAAGAGAGAACCATGACCACCTTCAAATAGCATGCTTTCCTCCCATCAACACTTAAATAAACCCTATTAGTGCAAAGTACTCTAGTCTATACATTACTACTTTGTTTTAGTTTTTTAAATTCTTGATAACGACTCACTGAATTGATTTTGTGATCCAAATGAATCATGACTAGTAGTTTTAAAAAGCACCAAATACCCGTAATGATTCAAATAAAGTCTCATACTTTAGATTAAAATACTGTTTCTAACAGTAATATGTTTCTGAAGTTTAATAATAATAGTTGAGCACTCATTACATGCCAGACACTGTAGTCAGCACCTTTACATATATTACTTCACTTAATCCTCTCATTAGCCCTTATTACTGTTCATTCCAGAAAAAACTAAAGCTCAGAGATGTTTACTAACTCACCAAAGACCATAGAACAAATAAAGCATCAAGTCAGAATTTAAACTCAGTCTTTCTGATTTTAAAATCCATGCCCTTAACAGCTACATCACAACATGTTTGGTACCATTAACAACCTAATTAGGTGGACTCTGGCATAAATTAGATAATAGCCCTGGCCAGTTTGGCTCAGTAGTTAGAGTGTCAGCCTGTGGACTGGAGAGTCCCGGGTTCGGTTTCCGCTAAGTGCACGTACCTCGGTTGCAGTTTGTCCCTGGCCCTGGTTGGGGTTGTATGGGTGGCAACCCCTCAGTGTGTCTCTCTCATGTCAATATTTCTCCCTCTCTCCCTTCTACTCTATCTGAAGATGGATGTAAACATGTCCTTGGGTGAGGATAAAAAAAAAAGTTAGTTAGATAATAAGAGTTACCTATAGCAGATGGTGTAGGAAGTCAGTTTAAGAGTGGAAAACTAAGTTGATAATGTGGGGCCTGGATTAGGAATCTAAACTTGAGAATTATATCTTGTCTACTGATCTTCTGAACATCCTTCTACTTCTCAGTCACCTTCTACCTCTGATACTACCAGACCTCAGACTTTCAGTCTTGGATTCTCTGTAGGGCACATAGAACGCTGTTTCTTTCCTTTGAATATCTCCTGTTTTTCCTTTTTGTCAGAATGTATACCTCATTTAAAGAATCAATTAGTTCTCAAGAAACTTTAGGAACTGCAGTGCCCCATGCCCACCTATAATCATTTCCCTCTTTCCCAGAGATAATCACTTGGAACTTTTTAGCTTAATATTTTGCTATCCTTTACATCTCCAAATAATATGTTGGTATTAACTATTCACTTCCCATGATGCAAGAGGAGGCCTTAGCTCTCTTTTTTTTACTGCTTTCACTACAACATGCATACTTTATATTGCCCTTTGTCCAATTTAATCTTATTGGCATATAAATTGGATCAATGTTATTTTATATATACATATATAAAACCATATATCTATATATAATCATATTTTCAGAGCTGAGCAAAAATAAATGATAATTTTTCTGGATTATTTCATAATGTTCCTAGAGTTTTTATTTATTTTTTTATGTATTTTTATTGTTTAGTAAAACATATTTCTCCATATTTTTCTTTTTATTCATTTTTATTTTTTAATTAATTAATTTATTTTTGTAACAGATGTTTCTCCTTTTTACCCCACTGATATCCCTCCTTCTCCCTCCCTGCTCTGTCCCAGGCTTTGTTGTCCATGTTCATTGTTCATGCATACATGCATATAAGTTCTGTGGTTTATCTCTCCCCCCACCCCCTCTTCAGAGGATTATCAGTCTGTACCACACTTCCACCTCTCTGGGACTACCCTGTTCCTCAGACTGTTATGTTCATTATATTCCACAAATAAGTAAGATCATGTGATAGTTGTCTTTCTCTGCTTGGCTTGTTTCACTTAGGATAATACTTTCCAGGTCCCTCCATGTCGTCTGAAAAGATAAGAGATCTTTCTTTCTTACAGCTGCGTAGTACTCCATTGTGTATATGTACCACTGCTTTTTTATCCATTCGTCTACTGATGGACATTTGGGCTGTTTCCAGATCTTAGCTATTGTAAATAGTGCTGCTATGAACATGGGGGTACATATATTCTTTCTGATTGGTGTTTCATGCTTCTTAGGGTATATTCCTAGAAGTGGGATCACTGGGTCAAATGGCAGTTCAATTTTTAATTTTTTGAGGTAACACCATATTGTTTTCCTTAGTGGCTGCACCAGTCTGCATTCCCACCTGCAGTGTATTAGAGTCCCCTTTTCTCCACACCCTCACCAACACTTGTTGTTTGATGATTTGTTGATGGTGGCCATTCTGACAGGTGTGAGGTGATATCTCACTGTAGTTTTACTTTGCATCTCTCTGATAATTAGTGATGTTGAGCATTTCTTCATATAGCTTAGCCATGTTTGTATGTCTTGTGTGAAGACGAGTCTATTTAGTTCCTCTGCCCATTTTTTAACAGGGTTCTTTATCTTCCTTTTGTGGAGTTGTATGAGCACTCTATATATATTGGAAATTAACACCTTGTCTGATATATCATTGGCAATTATGCTCTCCTATACAGGGGTTTGCCTTTCCATTTTGATGATTGTATCTTTTACTGTGCAGAAGCTTTTGAGTTTGATGTAGTCCCATGTGTTCATTTTCTCCTCTGTTTCTATTGCCTTAGATGATGTATCAGTGAAACTTCTGCTGCGTATGATGTCTGAAATTTTGTTGCCTACATTTTCCTCTAGGATTTTTATGGATTCATGAGTCACGTTTAAGTTTTTATCAATTTTGAGTTTATTCTTGTTGTAAGTTGATGGTCTAGTTTCATTTTTTTTGCATGTAGCTGTCCAATTTTCCCAACAGCATTTATTAAAGAGGCTGTCTTTACTCCACCGTATGCTCTTGCCACCTTTGTGAAATATTAATTGAGCATATTGTCTTGGGTCCATTTCTGGGTTCTCTATTCTGTTTCATTGATCTATCTGCCTATTCTTGTGCCAGTACCAGGCTGTTTTGATTACAGTGGCTTTGTAGTATAACCTGAAATCTGGTAATGTGATCCTTCCAACTTTGTTCTTTTTTTCCCCAAGATTGCTGTGGCTATTCGAGGTCTTTTTTGGTTCCAAATGGACATTTGAAGTATTTGTTCTAGTTCTGTGAAGTATGTCGTTGGTTTTTTATTTATCCACACCCAAGGACATTTATTTCGATATTTTGTTCAGATAGAGTGGGAGGGAGAGAGAGAGAAACATCAACGTGAAAAGGATACATCGAGTGGTTGCCACCCACATGACCCAATTAGGGCGGTGGACAAACTGCACCGGAGGTACATGCCCTTAGCGGGAACCAAACCTGGGTCTCTCCAGACCGCAGGCCAACACTCTAACCTCTGAGCCAAACCAGCCAAGGCTGTCGTTGGTATTTTGATGGGGATTGCATTGAATCTATAGATTGCTTTGGGTAGTATGGACATTTTAATGATGTTAATTCTTCCAACCATGAACAAGGTATGTGCTTCCACTTTTTTATATCTTCCTCTATTTCTTTTTTCAATGACCTGTAGTTTTCTGCAAATAGGTCCTTTATTTCTTTGGTTAAGTTTATTCCTAGGTATCTTAATTTTTTTTGCTGTGATGGTAAATGGGATTGTTTTTTTAGTTTCTCTTTCTGTGAGTTCATCATTAGTGTATAAGAATGCCATTGATTTCCTGACATTAATTTTGTGTCCTGCTACTTTGCCAAATTCATTTATTAAGTCTAGTAGATTATTGATGGAGTCTTTTGGGTTTTCTACGTATAGAATCATGTCATCTGCGAATAATGACAGCAGTTTCACTTCCTCCTTTCCAATTTGGATCCCTTTTATTTTTTCTTCCTGTCTGATTGCTGTGGCTAAGACTTCCAGTACAATGTTAAATAAGAGTGGCGAAAGTGGGAATCCCTGTCTTGTTCCTGTTCTTAAGGAAAATGCTTTTAGTCTCTGCCCATTGAGTATGATGTTGGCTGTAGGTCTTTCATATATGGACTTTATTATGTCAAGATATGATCCCTCTATTCCCAGATTGCTGAACGTTTTTATCAGAAATGGGTGCTGAATTTTGTCAAATGCTTTTTCAGCGTCTATTGATATGATCATATGATTTTTATCTTTCATTTTGTTTATGTGGTGTATCACATTTATTGATTTGCGAATATTGTATCAGCCTTGCATCCCTGGGATAAATTCCACTTGGTCATGGTGGATAATTTTTTTTATGTATTGCTGGATTCAATTTGCTAGTATTTTGTTCAGGATTTTGGCATCTCATCAGGGAGATTGGACTGTAGTTTTCTTTCTTTGTAGTGTCTTTTTCTGGTTTTAATATTAGAATTATGCTGGCCTCATAGAACGAGTTTGGAAGTCTTCCTTCTTGAATTTTTTGAAATAGTTTGAGGAGAATGGGTATTAGTTCTACTTTGAATGTTTGGTAAAATTCCCCCATGAAGCCGTCCAGGCCTGGGCTTTTGTTTGCTGGGAGAATCTTGATTACATCTTCAATTTCTTCTGTTGTTATTGGTCTGTTCAAGTGTTCTATCTCTTTCTGGTTCTGTTTTGGGAGACTATGTGTTTCTAGAAATTAGTCCATTTCGCTTAGATTGTCGAATTTGTTGCCATATAATTGTTCATAATATTTGTTAACAATCCTTTGTATTTCTGTGGTGTCAGTATTATTTCTTGTCTTTCATTTCTGATTTTGTGTATTTGGGTTCTCTCTCTTTGTTACTTGGTGAGTCTAGCTAAGGGTCCATCAATCTTGTTTATCTTTTCAAAGAACCAGCTCTTTGTTTCATTGATCCTTTGACTTGCTTTTTGGTCTCCATGTCATTTATTTCTGCTCTGATCTTCACTTTTCCTCCCTTCTATGTGCTCTGGGGTTTTCTTTTATTTTTTTTTCCACGTCCCCCCCGCCCTGTCCCTGTTTTTTTTGTCCATGTCCATTGGTTATGCATACATGCATATAAGTTCTGTGGTGTATCTCTTCCCTCCCCACCACCCCCTCTTCTGAGGGTTGTCAGTCTGTACCCTACTTCCATGTTTCTGGGTCTACCCCATTCCTTAGACTGTTATGTTCATTATATTCCATAAATACGTGAGCTCATGTGGTATTTGTCTTTTGCTGCTTGGCTTGTTCCACTTAGGATAATACTTTCCAGGTCCCTCCATGTCATCTCAAAGGATATGAGATCTTTCTTTCTTACAGCTGCATTGTACTGTATTGTGTATATGTACCACAGCTTTTTTATCCATTTGTCTACTGATTGGGGTTTTCTTTTTGTTTGCTTTCTAGTTCTTTAAGTTGTGAGGTTACATAGTCTATTAGAAATTTTTCTTGCTTGAGATAGGCCTGTAGTGCTATGAACTTCCCTCTCAGAAGTAGTTTTACTGCATTCCATAGATTTTGTGTTGTTGTATGTTCATTTTCATTGGTTTCCAGGAAGGTTTTAATTTCTTCCTTGATCTCCATGGTAACCCATTCATTGTTCAATAACATGCTATTTAGCCTCCATGTTTTCAAATATCTTTGCATGTTCTTGTTGCAATTGATTTCTAGTTTCATGCCATTGTGATCTGAGAAGATGCTTGATATTATTTCAATCGTCTTGAACTTGTTGAGACTTAGTTTGTTCCCTAACATGTGGTCTATCTTTGAGAATGTCCCATATGCACTTGAAAAGAATGTGAATTCTTCAGTTTTGGGGTGTAATTCTTTGTAGATATCTATGAAATCCATTTGTTCTAGCGCTTCATTTAGAGTCTGTGTTTCCTTGTTAATTTTTTGTCTAGATGATTTACCCAGTGATGTCAGCGGGGTATTGAAGTCCCCTGCTATGAGAGTATTGCTGTTTATTTCTCCTTTGAAGTCGTCCAGAAGATTTTTAATATATGTTGGTGCTCCTATATTGGGTGCATATATGTTTATCAAGGTTATATCTTCCAGTTGGATAGATCCTTTCAATATTATGTAGTGGCCTTCTTTTTCTTTAGTTATGGTCTTCATTTTGAAATCTACTTTATCAGATATGAGTATTGTTACCCCAGACTTTTTTTCTTTTTCATTTGCTTGAAAGATTTTTTCCCATCCCCTCATTTTCAACCTATGTGAGTCTTTTGTTGTGAGGTGGGTCTCTTGTAAACAACATATATGTGAGTCATGCTTTCTTATCCATTCAGCTACTCTGTGTCTTTTTATCGGAGCATTCACACCATTCACATTTAAGGTGATCATTGATATGTACTTATTTACTGCCACTTTTATTTAGTGTGGTTATATTTTTCTTCCTGTTTCTTCTACTAATTACAGCAGTCCTTGTAGCATATCTTGCAGTGCTGGTTTGGTGTTAATATATTCCCTTAGCCCTTTTTTGTCTGGGAAGCTCTTTATTTGACCTTCTATTTTGAATGATAGCCTTGCTGGGTAGAGTAGTTTTAGATTCAGATCCTTGTTTTTCATGACCTTGATTACTTCATGCCACTCCCTTCTGACCTATAGTATTTGTGTTGAGAAGTCAGCTGAGAGCCTTATGGGGTTTCCTTTGTAGGTAACCTATTGCTCATCTCTTGATGCCTTTGGGATTCTCTCTTTGTCTTTAATTTTTGGCATTTTGATTACTATGTGTCTTGGTGTGGGCTTGTTTGGGTTCTTCTTACTTGGGGCTCTCTGTGCTTCTTGAACTTGAATGCCTTCCTCCTTCACCAAGTTAGGAAAGTTTTCTGTCACTATTTATTCAAATATATTCTCTAACCCTTGCTCATTTTGTTCTTCTTCGGGGACTCCTATAATGGGAATGTTATTATGATTCCAGTTGTCCCACAGTTCTCTTAAGCTGTCTTCCTGTTTTTTAATTGTTTTTTTCCTTTCAGTTTTCTGATTGGTTGATTTTTTTCTACGCTGTCTTCTAATTCACTGATTTTGTCCTCAGCTTCCTCTACTCTGCTGGTTAGTCTTTCTAATGTGTTCTTAATTTCTGCTATGTCATTCCTCATTTCCACTTGGTTTGTTTTCAATGTTTCTATATCTTTACTCATGATGCTGATGTCTTTACTCACGCTGTTGAGCTTCCTCAAGATCATGGCTCTGAACTCTACCTCTGATAATTTGCTTAACTGCATTTCATTGATCTCATCTTTGATAGAGTTCTGTTGTTCTTTCATTTGGGATTTATTTCTTTGTTTCACCATTTTGGCTATCTCAGTGGGTTTTGGAGCCTGCCAAATTTTCCCTGTGGGTGTTGGTGTTCTGCTGTTTGTGGCTCCATCTGCTGGGTTTGGATGAGCCTGGGTGGGCCCTCGTTAAACGCCACTGTCAAGTCTTACTTTCCTGGGTAGATTTACAAGTCCAGGAAAGGTTCAGTTATCCTCTAGCTTTTTCATGGAGGCTAGTAGCTCACTTACTCAGTGCCTTGGAATGTAGCCCTGGTGTTCTGCATAAGAGGATTTCCAGAGGGTGGGATCCATGCTGTCTGTTAAGGAGCCTCAATTTGCATTTCTTTGCCTCACCTGGGAAAGGCTGAATCTCCTGGGACAGGGGAGCTGTTGCTTTTCCTCACAGCTCTGGGAAGGAGCACACTGGCCACTGTCCTTTGTGGCTGCAACTCAGCAAAAACTCTGAGTGACCTCCAAATCCCGGTTGTCCCCACTGAGTTCCAGTCCAGTCTGCCCTCCCTCTGCCGTAGTCCTCAGGTGAGTGGCTGTGGCTATTTTAGCACTCTGTCCCGGCTCTCTGCGCTATGGAGCGTGCTTGGTCTTTATTCCCTAAGGGCGCTGCTCACAGCTTGGACTGCTGCTATATGTGGGCTCCCAGCCCGCCACCCTCTAGCGCCTCCACAGACCCTACCAGTGTCCCTGGTTATATGGTCCTGTCCTGCTGCTTTTCTGTTGCTTTTTTCCAAGGATTTATCTTTATTTTAGTTGTAATTCCCGTTTGGTTCTGGGAGATCGTCTGTGTAGCGTCCATTCACTCCACCTCCATTTTCTCATCCTCTCTAGAGTTTTAAATTATTGTTTTTAATTTGCTTAATGTTCTAACTACTTAACAACTGAATCCCAAACTCTTCACTAGTTGTCTAAATTTGTCCTGTGAAGAAATTGATTTGCAGCAAATATTGTAACAGGTTCATCTTGAAAATGCTTCCTACCCCCCAGATTTTTTTGTTTACCTCTTCTAAACTGGACTGGTTATACACTTCACAAGATGCATAATTGTCATCCTGAGCTCTCCCTTTACATTCATCCTGGATATTCACTTCACCTCTCTCCTGTGTTAGAGTCTTTTGTTTACTGCCTCAATTGTTTTTTTCTTTGAAGGATTGCAATCTTTAGTTGCTTCTTCTGAAAGATGTGGGGAAGTAAAGTTTTCTACATTTTGTTATGTCTTAAAGTATCTTTATTCTACTTCATAGTTTATAATAGTTTGGCTGACTCTAAAATTCTAAGGTGGAAATAAGATTTCTTCAGGCATTTGAAATGCATTGGTCAAGTATCTTCTTGTTTTCAATGTTGCTACTGAAAAGTCTAAAGCAATCCTTATCCCCTGTCTTTTTATTGAGTCAAAGGTTTTTATTCATGGAAGCTTTATAATATCTTATTTTTGTCTCAAGTATTGTGGAATTTCTTGATGATCTGCTTACTGCTGGTATATGTATATCTATGTGTTGGGCACATGGTAGGGTCTTTCAATCTGGCACCATGCCTTGTTGGGGGGGCATATTCCTGAATTATTTCATTGATAACTTATCCCTCTCCTTCTGTGTTATTGTTTTTCAGAATGCTTCTATTTGGATAGTATATCTCCTAAACTGATATTCTAATGTTCGTATCTTTTCTTAGTGTTCATTTCTTAATCTTCTTGCTCTATTTTCTGGAAGATATCTTCAATTTTATGGTCAACTTCTGTTTTGAGTTTTCATTTTTTCTATCATATTTTTAATTTTCAGAAGCTCTAATTTTTCAAAATAAATAAATATACCATTGTCTTAGTCCATTTGGACTGCTGCAACAAAATACAGACTAGGTGCTTTATGAAAAACAGAAATTTATTGCTCACAGCTCTAAATGCTAAGATGTTCAGGATCATGGTACTAGCAAATTTGGTATAAGGTGAGAGTCTACTTCCTCATAGATGGCTGTCTTTTCAACATAACCTCACATGGTGGAAGGTGCAAGGGATCTTTCTGGGGTTTCTTTTATAAGAATCCCATTCATGAGGATTCCACCTCAGGATATAATCACTTCCCAAATGCCTCACTTCCTAATAACATTGCCTTGGTGATTAAGATTTCAATATATGAATTTGTAGGGACATAACATTCAGTCTGTTGCATGTGTGCAGTGTATGCTATAAAGTGTATATTTTTAATACTTCAGGGAAATATATATATATATATGCACGCGCGCGCACACACACACACACACACACACACACACACACACACATATGCACATACATATACATGTATATATATATTCCTGTTATGCTTTTGCTATATTAATGACCTTTTCTAAGTTTGTCCTCCTTGTATTGTCTCTGTCTTCTCCAATTTAACCCACATTACTGGCCTGATGATGTTCTGTCAATTCACTTATGGCCTTGCTCACTGATAGAATTAAAAACAAAACAAAACAAAACAAAAAAACCAGCCAGATCAGTGTGACTCAGTGGATTGAGTGTCATCCCATGGACTGAGAGGTCCTGGTTTCATTCCTATGCCCAGATTTCAGCCTCGATCCCCAGAAGGGGGTGTGCAGAAGGCAGACAATAGATGTTTCTATCTCTCCCTTCTTCTCTCTCTAAAAAATCAATAAGAACATAATTTTTTTTTAAAAAAAAGGTTGCGGGTTTGATTCCCAGTCAGGACACATGTTTTGGTTGCAAGTTCAATGTTTTTCTCTCCCTTTCTCTTTCTCTCTTTAAAAATGTCTGTGAGCATATCCTCCCTTGAGGATTAATAAAATCAGGGAACCTGAAGCAAAACTGTAACATACAAATTCTGTTCAGTTTCTGTTCTTCTTGGGAGGTATATGTAACATTGGTAATACAACCATTTCTGTGTACATTTAGGTTTGGATTTGTTATTTAGGTTTTCAAAACTAAACACTAAGCATAAAACTGCTAAGGGATAGGTAATACAAATTATAAAGAAAAGCAAGGAAATAATAAACAGAGAAGTCAAGATAGCAGTTACCTCTTGGGATGGGAGAAAGATTTTCCAGCTGGGAAGGATGTTAAAACAGCTTCTATGACACTGATAATGTGTTATATATTAGGCTAATGGGTTTTATGGGTATTTATTATTATTTTTATTGTTTAGACTGCCTGATTTTTATATGCTTTTATGAGTTCATGATATACCTAAATTTTTTTAAAGATTATTTGCAAACTTAAAATAATAATCCTTTTCAATTTTACTATAAAATTCCTTGTATTTTGGACTTAACCAATTTTGTTAATTTTGACTATTTCTAGGACACATTTTGAAAGATAACTACAGATGATATATACTTTGTAGTACTTTTAAAATATATTTGGAATAAGTAAAACTACTTTGAAACACAGGTGAAATTTAATACTGTTTTCTCCCATTTTCAATGTAAAGAAAATTTCAAAGCCAAAAAGATGGAAATAAATAACTTAAAAAAATTTTATTGTCCAATACTCTCAAAGAGTTATTAAGATAGGAGAAGGAATTGGTTTTATGAAACATTTTTAAACAGGCCATATCATTTCATAATGATATGAAATGTGCATCAAAGAAAATTATTCTAAAACTCTACAAAGCCTGGCAGTACCACAGTTCTGGTCAATTGTGATAAGAAGAAGTGGCTGGGAGACTCTATAATCTGCATGTGAATTTGATTAAAATTGTTTTGCTCTGAATCTATACTTGGTGATATTGAAAGGAAGATAGTTCTGTACAAAGAACATTAAGTCAGGTAGGTGTAGTTGGGCAAAAATGGGAAAGAAGACATCTGCTCTAATTGAGCATAGATAGAATTTTTTTCCCTTAGATATGATGAATCATTTGACCAGTTTAACTGTTTGTTTGTTTTCCTTGTGTGAGTTTTTCATTTTGTTCCTCATGAAGAATCTTATTATTTTTAAAAAGGAGTTTCAGTAGTACTAATGACACACTGCTATTAAGAAACCATAGAATCTGGCCGGTGTGGCTCAGTGGCTGAGAATCAACCCCATGCCCCAAGAGGTCACCGGTTTGATTCCCAGTCAGGGCACATGCCTAGGTTGTGGGCCAGATCCCTAGTGGGGGGCATGCAGAGGGCAGCCAATTGGTGTTCTCTCTCACCGATGTTTGTCTCTCTCTCTTCCTCTCACTTCTTCTCTCTCTAAAATTAAAAAAGAAAACCAATTTTTTTTTTTTTTAAAGAAACCATAGAGCCCTGGCTGGTGTGGCTCAGTTGGTTGAGTGTCGTTTCATGCACCAAAAGATCGCCAGTTTGATTCCTGCTCAGGTTGCAGGTTTGGTCCCAGGTTGGGTGTGTATTGTTGGGGTGAGTATGGTCATGGTGTGTACGGGAGGCACCCGGATCAATGTTTTTCTCTTACTCTTTCTCTCTCACAAAAAAATTTTTTTTCTAAAGAAAAGAAGCCATAAAAACAGGAAATGACAAGGGTGCATTGGATTCAATCCACTGAAAATAGCTAGCTTCTTATCCATTAAGTTTATTTTCCTCTGCTATTATTAGTTACATTGGTTAACATAATTAATGTAACCAAACACGTATTTGTAAGGAAAGTAAGGTAGTATTTTTGAAAATTTTAGTGTGATTTTAAGAATAACTCACACTTATAAAAACATTTGTTCACTCATTCATCAATTAAACATTTCTGGAATACACACAACATGTTAAGTATTTGTTAAATGCTAAGTATATGAAGAGCACAAAAAAATCATGGTCAATTTTTTAACTCTCATATTCTGTTGATGGGTATATGTTGAGTAAAAAATTGTAAATTATATGAATTTCACATCTTCTCCCAGGGAGTAAAATGTGGGAGAAAAGAGGAGAAAAGGGAGATAATGTTTGGATCCTCAATTTCCTTTGAGTTCTTCAATTTACTAATTAAATTGTGCATAAGCTTTAGTATCAAGATAGTAACCATGAAACTTATTCATAGATCATATTGTTTGTTTAAATGAAGATTGGCTTGGCATTAATCACGAGAAAGACCAAATAATATGTGACTTCTCCTAGGAAACCTTGAAAACTTAAAGAAAATTATTAATGCACCCAAGCAGTCTTGATATTTTATTACAATTTTGCTTATAGATTTATTTTGCTTCTTTTTCTGATCTTGTTTTGTAAAATATTTCCCTACTATGGCCAGAAAACAGAAACAGTTTTTTGTTTTTGTTTTCCTCTACTAAGAATTATCTTCTTAGGGAAAAATGTAATTTTAGGAAGATGACATTTTTGGAGAATAACATATAATTACAACAACTCAACATGTGATGTAACTCTGAAGTTTATCTTCTTGATGATCCTTTATTCAAAGACACCAGATTTCTAGGCAAATATATTGTGAAGGCAGTTTAATGATATTGTTTTGTTATTATCATTATTATTGCATTTCCTATGCAAATAATAATGGGTTAGAGAAACAGCAAAGTGATCAGAACCTTAGGAAATTGTATTACTAATTAATTTTTAAGTAATAATATTTAGTACTGAAAATAAACTTTAGTAAAATGGAGAAAAAGCTCTAACTTTGACTTTTCCTTCACTCAACAAGGATTTATTAGACTTATGTCATATATTTTCCTAGGCCGATGTGGGGATATAATGGTGAGAAAAAGTTCTTGTTCCCTAAGAGCTTTCATTTTATCAGGCAATAAAGGTAACTGAACAAGCAATTACATTCAAATAGAACAGGCTTCAGATGGGGAAAAGGACTGGGTCCTATTAGAGCCCAGAGCAGGGTACAATAACATAATCATGCAGAACAATGTACTATTTTCTGGAGGAAGTGAAGTTTAAATGGGATTTTACAATAACAAATTATCCTATGTACCTACAGTAGGAATATATGGGAATTATAATGATAATACTTAAAGATACATCTATACACTTTCATTAACTTGACATTTGACAAGTAATTAATTTTATAAACTAGTTTACAAACAGATGATCATTAGATGGACAACTCCATCACCACTTTAAAGAAGAAGGAACAGCCCTGGCCCATTTGGCTCAGCGGTTAGAGCGTCGACCTGCGGTCCAGAGAGACCTGGGTTCAGTTCCCGCTAACATACCTCTGTTGCAGTTTGTCCCCGGCCCTGGTTGGTCATGCAGGTGGCAGCCACTCGATGTGTCCCTTTCACATTGAAGTTTCTCTCTCTCTTCTTCTCTTCTCTCCCACTCTATCTGAACAAAAAATGGAAAAATGTCCTCAGGTGAAGATAAAAAGTAAAGAAAAATAAAGAAGAGGAAACATGTTAAAGATGTTAAGGTATAATTAGGATTCTAATCCCTTGAATCAATGTATATTCAAAAAGGGGTAAATAAGTAATAGTTGATATAAAAAGTGAAGCCTTTCTTGCATGTCAATTTAAAATCAAGAGAACCAAGAAAGTAATATGTTCAGTTACTCAGGAAATCTCAAAGCATACTGAATAAGATAATGAAAAAGTATAGATTCATTTCACCATCACTAATCAACTATATTATTTTTCTGAGATAAAAAGCAAGTGATTTTTAGCCCTGGCTGGTTTTGCTCAGTGGTTAGAGTGTCGGCCCTCGGACCAAAGAGCCACAGGTTTGATTCCTGGTCAAGGGGACGTATCTCAGTTGTGGGTTCAGTCCCTGACCCCATGTGGGAGCAACCAATCAATGTGTCTCTCTACATCAATGTTTCTCTCTCTCTCTCCCTCCCACTCTATCTGGAAAAAAAAAAATCAATGGAAAAATATCCTCAGGTAAGGATTAAAAAAAAAAACAAAAAAACAAGTGATTTTTGGCATTGTCAAATAATCCTCTATTTCAAAATATTTTTTTATTTCAAAATTATTTTAAGAACACATTTATAAAGTCACTAGTATGAGTACCCCTGAAGGAAAATCAATTAAACAGATACGTTGAAATTCCACAATCCTGCCCAAATTGTCTAAAATGTGTGTTGGAACCTACAACAAAGGATGATAGTGAGAAAATGAAATGTCACAATGTGCCTTGTAAAGTCTTAAAGGCTGTTTAAGTTTACTCTCCTACAACTTTCTCAAGTTGTGCTTTCCCATGCTTGCTGTGGGCTGGGATTAGTCCTTCATTAATAATAAAGGAATGAAGATATATCTGCCCTACTGAATTATTTCCAATCATATAACAACTGGATACTGTTGGGTAGGGAAGGGAGTTGCTCTGTGTCACCATTCTTCTCTCCACGATCAGCTCTTTTTGTTGTTGTTGTTAATACTCACCCAAGGATATTTTTCTGTTGATTCTTAGAGTGGAAGGAAGGAAGGGAGAGAGAGAAACATCGGTGAGAGAGAGACACATAGGTTGGTTTCCTCCCACCCAACCGTTACCAGGGTTGGGGATAAACCTGCAGCCCAGGTATACGCCCTTGACCGGGAATTGAACCCATGACCCTTCAGTCCTCCGCTGACCAACCACTAAGCCAAACAGGCCATGGAGATCAGCTCTGCTTTTATCTCTTCGACACTTCATTGTTAGCCTGCCACAGAAGAAACTGTTAGTTTTGTAAAATTATAGAAAACTATTGTATTAGACTATAATTACTTGCTGCTGATATTCTCATCCATTTAGCCCCAAATGTATACATTTTAGAGTCATGAGTTGGGGGGAGAGGCATATAAGCGGTGTTTCTTAGGGCTATTCCAAATTTGTGTTATGATATGGGAGCAGTGACTTCTTTGAAATGCTTTATGTAACCAAACCTAACTTTAATTTATCTCCTATTTGACTCTTACAGTGGTTTTCATAAAGTCCATTCCTCTGACAATTAATTTTGTCTAACCTTATGGGAGTCCCTAAATTCAGTGGTTAATTTCTATCCTAAGTTTTCACGTTTATCTTCTTTCTAGAACATGAACATACAGTAGGCACTAAAAAACCCCCACAATATTGATTAATTGATAAATGTGAATGTTACAGTCCTACGCCTCTCCATACTTTGGACTTTGGTAAAGGAAGCCACATAAAAATCTCAAGCCTATTATAGTGGATATAGTCAAAAAAAGCTTTGAATTCAAAGGGATTAAAATCCGAATAATACCTTAATATCGCTAAACATGCTTCTTCTTCTTTAGGAAATAATGATGCCCACTGCAGTAGAAATGTTTTGAGGAAAAGCACTTAATACTTATAACTCAAACCTTTCTCATAAAAACACATGACTTTTATAGGTCATGAACTCTTTGGGAGTATGTTAGTCTTAAACATCTAACAAAATGTCTAGCGTGACATACAGTATACAGCCAATTTTAAATTTTAAGTTATTGGTATTGAACAAACAGTAATGGGTTTCCTATAGGTAATTTAGAGACCTATTGTAATTGGATGTTTCATTTACAGACTTATTTCAACTATCATTGCCTTTTTTTTTCTTTAAGTATATAGACGTCAAGATGGTCAGTATTTCTTGTATACTTAGTATATTGTATGTGTTAAGACTTTAATAATGTTGGTTCAATAGAATTGTGGAGTTGTTATATAAACAGCAAATGAGAATGAGTCCCTTCCCTCAAGCAGCTTATAATCTAATTCAAAATGTACAAATGGCCCTGGCCAGTTTTGCTCAGCTGTTAGAGTGTCACCCTTGGACCAAAGAGTTGCGAGTTTGATTCCAGCCAAGGGCACATACCTCGGCTGCAGTTCAGTCCCTGGCCCTGGTTGGGGTCCTGTGGGAGGCAACCAATCGATGTGTCTCTCTCACATGGATGTTTCTCTCTCTTTCTCTTTCTCTCTTTCCCCCCTTCCTCCCACTCTGTCTGAAAATAAATAGAAAAATATCCTCAGGTGAGGATTAAAAAAATATATAAATGTCCTTGTAGAAAGAACTAAGAGCATTTAAAAACAAATAACAAGTAAATATGCTATATTAGAGTGGCTTTCAAACTTTTTATATCTTGAACCAGAGTAAAAAATGCATTTTACATGGTGACCAAGCATATATACACATGAAAAACTATACCAAAATTTCATGAAACAATGCATACTCTTATTTTATGGTTGCATTCTGATATTTCTTTATTCCATCCTATTTAATTGTACTTTATTTTATTTTATCCTCACCCGAGGATATTTTTGCATTCATTCTCAGATAGAGTGGAAGGGAGAGAGAAAGGAACATTGACATGAGAGAGACACATCGACCGGTTGCCACCCACAAAAACTGCAACAGAGGTACGTGCCCTTACTGGGAACCGAACCCGGGACTCTCTGGTCTGCGGGCCAACGCTCTAACTGCTGAGCCAAACCGGCCAGGGCTGTACTTTGTTTAGTTTAAAATATTCTAGAATCTGCCAATGAAATTTAGTTGGTGACTCATAACGGGTCATGGCCTGCAGTTTGGAAAACATTGTGGTTGTTAGGTTGTTAGTAATACTCTTTATTTTTTTCTATGATAGCATGCCTTCTATGCTTTCACTTTTTGGATCCATGAAAGTTATGAATAATATATAAAAAGACTACTCTAAGGCAATCATTTTGTATGAGGAAAACTTGACAGGAATAAAGATACAGGTTTCTAGAGAGAATAATCCAGGGTCCTAAGTGTAAAGTAGGCAAAGTTAACTAGAGAACTGTGGGAACAAGAAGGGTGAAAAAGCATTAAATGAAACAAAAGCAAAGCAGGAGACAGAGAGGAGGAAAGTGGCTGGTTCAAGGTATTTGAGATATGCGATCAGCTAAGAGGAGCCCAGGGGTGGGGGTGGGGGCAATTTGACCTAAACCTGTGGTCATTTAGAATGACCCCAAAATATTGTGAATTGAGAGAAATATAATAGTCAGCCTAAACATAAAGCAGATTTGATATGAGACCAGATCCCATGTTGCAAAGTTGATTTTTGGGATTATGTTGTTTGCCTGCAAATTGGTTATTTATTTACTTATTTAGTTCAATATATTTTTTAATTTATCTTTATTATTGAAACTATTACAGATGTCCCCCTTTTCCCCCATTGACCCTCCCTACCCCCCTCATCCACCCCTCCCCCACCGGCCTTCACTGGATTATTGTCTATGTCCATGGGTTATGCATATGGAATACTATGCAGCTGTAAAAAAGAAGGATCTCTGACCCCTTGAGACAGATGGAGAGACCTGCAAATTGGTCATTTAGATGTGTTTTCTACCATGTTTCTTTATGTGGTCTCAAAGTCACTCTGAGTTGCTTTACTAATTTGTGTCAGACCCCAAATATTAATTTTTGAGATAATAAAAGCTAACATTGGTTCAGCGTTTACTGTGTCAGGCATTGCTGTAATCACTTTGCACATATTCATCTAAACCTTGGAATGAATGACCTTTTGAGATATATAGTTTTATCCCTATTTTACAAATAGGTAACAGAAATAATTTACCCAATATGATACAGCTGGCTAGCAGAAGCGTCTGGCTTCAGAGCTTCTATTCTTAAGTGTTGTGCAATACCAGCTCCCTGAGGTTAGTACAGTCTGGGGACCATAGCAACTCTCAACTTTGTACCAGGGCCTCCCACCCATTTGACCTAGGAGGCCCCAGGCCAGCCATTTCTATGATTTAGTAGTAACATACATTACATGTTGCGAAAACTTAGAAACAATGATATGTATTGAAAGAAGTGATAATCAGGCACAGATAAAAATGTCTAATGTCATTCCAATTTGTACAAATAAATTACATGAATTCCAATGGGATTAATTAGGGAAAGCTATTTTTGATATTAGCAAAAATGAAAGCTTTTGGAAGACAAGGAATATTCCTAGCCAGAGTAGCTGTACTGCCTCTTGTCACCAGTTTTCACCTTCTGTTTGGCCCTCTGCCCCCTCTCCACTCTTCTCCAGACTTCTCCATGCCCTGGGAGGCTGTACACACTGTATCAGCAGTCTTTTCTGCCTTTTAACTTTGCGGGATGCCGCCAATAGAGAACCCCAGGAGATGATAAGAGGGCAGAGAGCCATGAGCCATGGGCTGGTTCCACCATCTCACATGTACCATCTCACATGTGTTTGCATCCATTGACTAAAGAGCAGAGTTACCTTTCACAGAGCTTTCTGAGTCTCCAAGTGCTGGGAGACACAAATCCCCTTGCTCTGCAGGCCTAGCTAGCAGTGTGTGTATGGGCTGGGGGGGGGTGGGGGGTGGGATTCCGCTGCTACTGCTCTGTCACATGTTCTTTCCCTATACCCTGATTGCACTTTTACTAAGTCTCCTTTTAATTCTTCTCACATTATCCAATTTGAATATACCAGTCAGTCCCTAAGTGATACAATTATTTAGGACTCTGTTGGTTTTGACCTTAAAAATGGAATATAAATTACCTAAAATATCTAGAATAACCATAATGTAGTTTTCCTAATACATGAAGCAATGTATGCTGTTTTCTTGTATTTCTTGATTTTTATTGGAAAAGGGGGGAAAAAAGAGACTGGGGAGGAGAAAAAGGAGGATGATAATGGTAAATTAACAGTAAACCAGGAGATGAAGGAAATTAAGACCAATCAGATGGGCAGCAGAGTATAATCATTCAAGACTGAATTTCTTATGTTACCCATTCTGGGCTGAACCACACAGCCATTTAATACTTGTGACATTGAGAAGGTTACTTTCCCACATCTCTAAATTATTGAAAATAACATTTTATACATCATAATACTGTTGTAAGGGTTAAAATAAAAACACCTGGCAAATTTAGGTTCTCAATAATTGTTACTTATTTCTTTTCTCCTTTCTACTACTAAAACAACATGTAACTATTCCCCCCTCCATTGAACCCTGCTCCCAATCCCGCCTCCCACCCCAGCATTAATTGTCTATGTCCTTGTTTAAGCATACATGGGTAAAAGTTCTGTGGTTTATCTCTTCCCTCCCTCCACATCCACCTCTTCTGAGGTTTGTCAGTCTTCACCCCACTTCCATGTCTCTGGACCTATTTTGTTCCTCTCAGCTTGTTTTGTTCATTATATTCCAAAAATAAGTGAGATCATATGATATTTGTCTTTCTCTGATTAGCTTATTTTGCTTAGGATAATACTCTCCAGGTCCTTCCACGTCCTCTCAAAGGATAAGCTACAGATCTTTCTTTCTTACAGTTGCATAGAATTCCATTGTGTATATGTACCACAGCTTTTTATTATTTATTATTTATTTATTTTAACTCATCTTTATTGTTGAATGTATTACAGATGTTCCACCTCTTTTTCCCCGTTGATGCCCTCCTCCCCATTCCCACCCCCCTCCTGCCTTCCCCATACTATTGTCTGTGTCCATTGGTTATGCATATATGCATAGAATTTCTTTGGTTTATCTCATCCCACCCTCCCTCCCCCCTTCCCTTTGAGGTTCATCAGTCTAACAACCAATTTTTACTTCTTAATTCCTTCATTTTTTTCACGTATCCCCCCAGCCCCTAACTATCTGGCAAGCAACAAAAAATTCTCTGTATTTATGAGTCTGTTTCTGTTCTGCTTGCTCATTTTGTTTGTAGATTCAATTGTTGATAGATATGTATTAATTGCCATTTTATTGTTCACATTTTTGTTCTTCTTCAAGAAGACCCTCCAACATTTCATATAATACTGGTTTGGTGGTGATGAACTCCTTTAGCTTTTTCTTGTCTGGGAAACTTTATATGGCCATCAATTCTAAATGATAGCTTTGCAGGATAGAGTAATCTTGGTTGTAGGTCATTGATTTTCATCACCTTGAATATCTCTTGGCACTCCTTTCTGACCTGCAAAGTTTCTTTTGAGAAATCAGCTGACAGTCTTATGGGAGTTCCTTTGTAGGTAACAAACTGCTTTTATTTTGCTGCTTTTAAGATTCTCTCTTTGTATTTAACTTTGGCATTTTGATGATGATGTGTCTTGGTATGGACCTCTTTGGGTTCAACTTATTTGGGACTCTCTGTGCTTCCTGGACTTGTATGTCTGTTTCCTTCACCAAGTTAGGGAAGTTTTCTGTCATTATTTTTTCAAATAGGTTTTCAATTTCTTGCTCTCTCTCTTTTCCTTCTGGCACCCCCATGATGCGAATGTTGACACAATGGAAGTTGTCTCAGAGGCTCCTTACATTATTCTCATTTTTTTTGGATTCTTCTTTCTTTTTGCTATTCTGATTGGGTGTTTTCTGCTTCCTTATATTCCAAATCAATGGTTTGCTTCTTGGCTTTACCTACTCTACTATTGATTCCCTGTAAATTATTCTTTATTTCAGTTAGTGCATCCTTCATTTCAGACTGGTCCTTTTTGATGTTGTTGATGTTCTCACTAAGTTCCTTGGAGATCTCCTTAAGTTCCTTGAAGGTCTCACTAAGTACCTTGATTGTCTCACCAAGTTCCTTGAGCAACCTTATAACCTCTGTTTTGAACTCTGCATCTGATTCATTGCTTATCTCCATTTTGTTTAGTTCTTTTCCTGGAGTTTTGTTCTTTTTTTCATTTGGGACATATTTCTTTGTCTCCTCATTTTGGCTGCTTCCCTGTGATTGTTTCTATGTATTAGGTGGAGTTGCTATGTCTCCTGGGCTTTGTAGGGTGGCCTATTGTTGTAGGTGTCCTGTAGGATCCAGTGGCACAGTCTCCCTGTTCACCCCAGCTGGGCCCTCAAGGTGCATCCCTAATGTGGACTGTACACACTTCTGTTGTAATTGAGTCTTGATTGCTGTTGGCACGTCAGTGAGAGGGATTTACTCAGGCAGATCAGCTGCAAGGACTGGCTGTGCCCACTAGCCACTGGCCTCTGACTACCTTGGAGGATCAGCTATGTAGGGGTCCACCACACAGAGCAAGACTTACTTCATTAGAGTTCTGGTACACTGAGTTCACTCATTGAGGGTGTCACTTGTGGAGGTGGTTGGGTGGTGGTGTTTCTTTTTTTTTTTTTAATCCTCACTCGAGGATATTTTTCTATTTTTTTATTCAGATAGAGTGGGAGGGAGAGAGAGAGAGAGAGACAGAGAAACATCGACGTGAAAGGGACACATCGAGTGGCTGCCACCTGCACGACCCAACCAGGGCCGGGGACAAACTGTAATCGAGGTACGCGCCCTTAGCGGGAACCGAACCAGGGTCTCTCTGGACCGCAGGCCTACGCTCTAACCGCTGAGCCAAACCGGCCAGGGCGGGTGGTGGTGTTTCAATGGTCTGAAGTTGTCCACTAGGTGTGCTGGTTCTGGGGCAAGGTCAGCCACTGCCTGTGTTCTATCCAGGGCCACCCAGCATAAGTTACAAAGTGATCTACAAATGGCTGCTTCTTGTGCTGGGCTTGGAGGTATCCAGGAAAAGCCAAGGTGTGAACCAGGGTTGGTTGCTTTTAGTGCCAGGCTCACAGCCACTTAACGAGAGGTATGAGGAGACCAAATGCTGCTTGTTTAAGAGATTTTAGGAAAGTCTGAAGCAGGATCCAAGACAGGTCAATCCTATGGTAAAGCCACTGGAAACAGCTTGGGTGGGCCTGAAAGTTGGGCGGGGCGGGGCCTCAGGGAATCACCAGGGCGGGGCTACCAGTGTGAGCCAGGTTGCTAGAGTTCCAGATATTGTGGCTATATCCCACCCAAGGAAAGGGCTCACCAAAGCAACGTCAGCCTCTGCCAGCAGTCTCTCCAGCCTTCATCCCCAAACCAAAAAGCTCAGTTCTTCCCTGTGTGTCTCTGGTGCCCCTCAAGCTGCCTCCTGCCCGAGCTCAGAGGGAGCAAGTCTGAGTAAGTCTGTGCACAGGCACTTTAAGAGGAGCTGCCTGGGGCTCCAGCCGCCTCAGCCTCCCTGAGCCTCAGTTCCTGCTGGTTTTTCCAGCCAGAAGTTATGGGGATTCTCTTCCTGGCACTGGAACCCTGAGCAGGGCTGTTGGTGTGGGATGGGGACCCCTCAGTCCTCAGGGAGGACCTTCCCAGCCGAGGTGTCCTCCTGATTTTTATCTGCCACATGTGGGTGTGGGACCAGCCAGTCCGCCTCCGCCTCTCCTACCAGTCTCAATGTGGCTGCTGCTTTTATTCTGTAGTTGTAGGACTTCCATTCAGCTTGATTTCAGGCGGTTTTGAATGATGGTTGTTCTGTAGTTTAGTTGTAACATTGATGTGGGTGTGGGAGGATGCAATGCCACATTTACCTACGCTGCCATCTTGACTGGAAGTCCCTACTATAGCTTTTTTGTCCACTCATCTTCCATCAACATGTAACTAACTGTTTTGTGTGTATTTTCATTGACATTGTATTACTTTAGAATTTGAAAGAGAATCAAAACCTACTCTTTCTGATTTTAATACCACAGCAAAATTAATCATTGTAACTTACCCTAATGCGCTTGTTTCATAAATTCCATTTTAGACATGAATTCAAGACTTTTGATATCAATTTGGTTCACAATCAATAAAATAGAACGTTTGGTTTGAGAAGGTAAAAACAAAATTCAGCTTAACGAAAAAACATGTCAACCAATTCTTGGAGGACTACTTGATTTTAACAAGAAACTTTTAGAAGAATCATGTGTAAAAGAATCAAGAATATTTTGATTCACTTTATAATATATAGTCACCTTACTGCCAGGAGAATGTGATTTAAAAAATGTGGAATGCTTAACTGGCAAGTATTAACATTTGAAAAATAACAGTATTAAATACACCAAGAATATTCATTACTTTCTTCTAATAAGAAATCACTCTCCAACAGTGTTATTTTGACTTGTTCTTATTTGTAGTTAAATAAATACATAAGTAAAATGCATACATTCAGTGTGCAAAGAAAATGTGTGATATATAGGTATATATAATGTACATTTAATATATATTATATAAATATATAAATATATATATTTCAGAATCCAAGATTAGCAGAATGGAATTTGAATGAATATATGACAGAATTTATCTTCATATATGCAACAACTCTCTATAGAATAATTTGTTGTATTCAATATGAATATAGCTATGGTGTTACAAGCGAGTACTTGGAAATTAGTGTTTTCTTCGGTGTAATTGATAAACTACAAGGTATATATACAGCATTTTGAAAACTTCGTTGTACCATTCAAAATCAAATTCAGATGAAATGTGTCCTGTAGCAGAAAAAAATCTTCAAGTATATATTTAAGAATATTTAAAAATTAAAATTGATTGAAACCACACCGTGAATGATATGGTGTTCATGTTAATGTCTGAAAGACATTTGAAAAATATGTATGTGCTCATAAATAAAAATGAGTACCTTCTATGTGTGGAACAACATAAGCTACCTATTTGATAATGGAAAATACGAAATCAGAAATATAAGTCACCCTTGTAAGAAGGGAATCAATTTTTAATTAAAGGGAGATTTTGAAGCAATCACTTTGTCCCTTGGTTTATTCAGCTCCAAAGTTGTAAATGCCCCTGCTCTGGAATATTAACAATACCTCGTTCAGCAAATTAGCTGAACCAGTGGGCTAAGATTCAAAGCCCGAATTCAGATTGTATTTTGATGTACTCTCATTTCTTTCATAGATTTCTTCCTCCTGTCATCTGACACCCAAGTTACAAAAAGCTAAAAGGTCTCTCAAATGTGTTACGGAAATCATTTTCTGTTACATGTATAAATTCTAACCCCTATTCTTGGTTTACTTTAAGTTTTGTGATTCATGCTTTAGGTAATTTTTTAAAATCATAAAACATGGTTAGTATTAGAGATGAAGATAGTTTATATATTGCAATGTTATCTATCACTAAGTTCTGTTTTTATTTGTTTGTTTTGTCTCTTTTTCCACATGTGGCTTTTTCTTTCCCAGCCATTAAAAACAAAAAACAAACAAATCCACTTCAATGTAACTTATGTTGCTTGAGACAGCAGTTCCCTCTGTTAAATTTTTCTGCTGCCGTTGTCTGAATTAAACTTAAATTAAAGGTACCTCAGCTGTATTTTGGACTCAATGTAACAGAAGTTGAATGTAAGCTCCATAGCAATAAGAATTTTTGCTTTGTTCACTGGTATATTCCAAATACAGTACCCATACACTATAGAAGTTTAGTAAATATTTGTTTTCTAATTTGTTTACATATTTTTTGGTTGTAACAAATATAAAAAATACAAAAATGTTTCCATTTGAAAATTAAAGTCTTTTCTTCCACAATCCTGATTCCCCAAAGTAATTATCATTAGGGGTGTATGTCCTTGTAGACTTTTTTTCTGTGTATATCTACCGTTTTTTAGTTCTTAGTGAGGGTGCAAATTTTTATATGTTAATTGGCTATTTATATTTCTTATTCTGTTTATATACTTTGCCCATTTTTCCCTCTTAGGACACAAAGAATATAACGACTACTGCTCTATGTCATCAGCTATAATTCATTCTTGTCTTCAGTCATTGCAGTGATATTTTAAGATCTTTGGTAAATTGACACATCCTGAAATTTCCAGAAAGCTAATTGTGATTTGTTACTAAAATATGTGAGCTTTGGAAACTTATTCAACCTCTCGGAACCTCATATTTCTTGTTTAAAAAATGGAAGCAGCCAAGGGTTTAGTGATGAATATTTGGCAAACCTTGGTCATTGAAATGAGTAATAAATGGAATTTCCATCTCTTATGATTCAATCCCATGCCACCACTGAGCAGGAATCAAATAAACTGCATATGCTGCAAAATTAAGAGAATATAATAGCCACCTATTTTTTCCATGTAATTAATACAATCATTTAAAATACACACTTCAAAATTTTGAAAAATAATGATACACTATGTTATCATACAATCAAAATTTGAGAAAGCATTTATGATTTATAAATCGCAAATGATATGATACACTTATGAGCTCCCTAAGATTATTTAGAGTGAATCAGAATTAGAATGAAAATCTCCCGTGATTTACTAATGCATTTAAATATTTCCCCTTAATTTTGTAAGTGCCTTTGGAGATACAAATGCAAACTTGATTCTAACTCATTACATTTTAAAACAATCTTTGGTCAAAGTAAGAAGAGAATGCTCTTGATATTAGTATGAAAATGCTGAGAGAGTATAGTTAAGATTAGTTTAAAGATTCAACTGAAATACTAAGTCAACTTTATAGCCTTCCAAGAAATCAATTTACAAAGTCTCTGAAAATTTTCTTTATTTAGTACAGTTAAATTAAATTCAACCTGCAGGATGTTTTGTTTAACAAAATTCCTTACACATGAAAGGAATGTTATCTATTGCTGCACTTGACTGATATCTGACCTGGCATGTGTGCTAATTGGAATAACTTAGTGTTCATTACTTTGTGGACTCTTACAGTGCCAAATCACAGAAGCCTTTTACAACTGGCTGCCTAGGAAGACCTAGGGCACAACAGTAAACAAGTTGAATAACTACTGAAAACAGCAGGGGAAGTAAAATTTAAAGGTTTCCTTGTTACTGTTTGAAACCCCACAGAATTTTTCATTATGCTTTTTGCCTTGATGGCTTTAGAAAGTGGAGAAAACTAGTTATTGAATTTTAATACATGAAACCCACACCTAAAAAGAGCAGATCATGACCCCACAGAAGTCTAAAAATACCCTATGATGCCTTCAGACCTTGATTCTGTTACAATATTCTTCTTAGGTTGCTAAACTAAGAATTGCTGCTAATGCAGGTGGTAATATATGAGGAAGATTTGGTGTTGTTGCTTGGTTTGTTGACCCATGGGCCACAGGAATATTTGATACCTTATGTAAAACTTAGTCAAATTTCTGGTTCATTTTTGTTGAATGAGAAAATCTATATATAGACAACACGATAACATGAAAAGCATGGCAGGGTTTTCTTTCAGGCAATAAAAATGTAATGCAAGTCTTCCCTTGTAATGAAAAACAGCTTGACAAGTATAATTCTGTAACTGCTTATAAAAGGACTACTTTTCTTTTTTTTAAAATCTTTATTGTTGAGAGTATTATAGATGTCTCCTCTCTTTTTCCCCCATTGCTGCCTTCCTCCCTGTTCCAATTCCACCCCAGGCCTTCAGCACCCTATAGTCTGTGTCCATGGGTGATGCATATATGTATGTAAATTCTTCGGTTAATCTCTTCCTGCTCCCCTGTTCCCCCTTCCCTCTGAGATTCATCAGTTTAATTCATGTTTCCATACCTCTGTTTCTGTTTTATTCATCAGTTTATTTTGTTCATTAGATTCCACATATAAGTGAGATCATGTGATACTTGTCTTTCTCTGACTGGCTTATTTTGCTTATCATAATACTCTCCAAGAAAGAGGACTGCTTTTCAAAGTTGATCTTTTAGTCTTCTAACATGTTGTGAAAATTAGAAACACCTCTTATTAGTCATCTGTGTCATTATTATACAGCTATACCTCACTGGGTAATGGAAGTACCAAGACGTGAAAGGTATAATATAAAATGTTTCATCAACATCTGATACCCACAAATGTGAGCAGAAGGGAGAAAGAAAAAGAGGAAAGAAGAAAAAGAGGAAGGAAGGAAGGAAGGAAGGAAGGAAGGAAGGAAGGAAGGAAGGAAGGAAGGAAGGAGGGAGGGAGGGAGGAGGGAGGGAGGGAGGGAGGGAGGGAGGAAGAAAAGGGGCAAGGAGGAGGGAAAGAAATTTGGTCTAATAAGCAATGCCAAAAGTCAGCTTGCATTCTCAATTAGATTAGTCAGCTCATGAACTTGTCTGTTGCAGTTCCATTTTGAGACATGAGACATTTATTAAGCATACTATTTTAGGTAATGTCCATGCAGGCAGTGATCTGTTTGTTTAAATGATATATTATTACAACCTGTTAGACAATTGTCTGATGTAACTGAACCAAGAACTTTGAGTAAGCATATGGGAATGATTCAGAGAATATTTTGTTGTTTCAGGTATATATGTCTCAATTGATTTTTTGAAATGCTATAGGAAATTGTGAATAAAGGAATGTTTATAGTTGCAGCATTGTTTATAATAAGCAAAAATTAGAATGAACCTAAATATTGAGTAGTAGATATGGTTCAATAAATTATATGCACTCCACTATTGAATATTATGCTGTTGTTAAAATGAGCTCTGTATACTGACTTGGAAAATTTTTCAAAACAAATTATTATATAAAAATGCATGCCACAGAACCATAATATATTTACAATGACTCTATTTATGGAAAATATTAAAAGTCTTTTATATATATGTATGTATTCAAATACTTATAAAAGAATTACTTTGCGACTATATGAATCTTTTATAATATATTTATATGTTACTTATGAAATAAAACAGACATCTGAAAAGAGCAGTTATATTTGGGTTCATATTGGTTCATTGTGTGTTTAACATGCAGCCGGGTACAAAATGAGTGCTTTTTGTTCTAGTTCTTTTGGTTTCTTTTCAGTTCTAAAAGCAAATATTTTACAGTTACTGCTTTAAACATATGGACATTCTAATTTTCAAAATACAGTGAAAATAAAACATCGATTTTAAAAACTCACTTAAGGCCCGGCTGGTGTGGCTCACTGGTTGAGCATCTACCTATGCACTAAGAGGTCGCTGGCTCAATTCCCAGTCAGGTCACATGCCCAGGTTGTGGGAGGCATGCAGGAGGTGGCCAATCAGTGTTCTCTCTCATCGATATTTCTATCTCTCCTCCTCCCTTCCTCTCTCTCTAAAATCAATAAAGAAAAAAAAAAAAAACCTCACTTAGGGAGTCTTAAGGAGAAAAGTCTAGAAACCTTGCCTTTTGTTTTGGGATAGGTTCTCATGACTTTTAAAAACAATTCTTTATTATAATTTTTATTCATAATCATAATTCATTAATTTTCTCAATATTTTCTGAGGCTCTCTCTGAAAGTACTAAGCTTAGAGCAACCAAACCAAAACTACTGAAACTTCCTAAAGAGAAATCAAACACACAAACAATCAGAAACTCCCTTTATAAATAGAAATCCATAAAGTAAGCAGAATACAAGGAAAAAGTAAGCAGGATACAAGGAAAAATCCTTAAAAACAGGATTAAGTCACTATTATCAGTAAAAGTGCTTTGGTTGCAGATAACCTAAAACTATGACTCAATTGACTTAAACAATAAGGAAAATGTATAATTTCACATAGCAAGATGTTTCCAAGAAGATTGCCTGGGAAGGTGATGGGTCTCCAATAGAGAAACTGAGAGGTGGACTGTTGTATACAGCAGCAGCTAAGGGTAGACCAGTAGCTGCAGTTGGCGCAGAAAGAATAGTCTATGTCATGGAAGTTGCAGTTGGAAGGATACTCTCTAAAGAACCCATAAAGCCAGCTTTAAGAATGACTCAGCTTTATCCCTGTCCAGTGGCTCATTTGGTTGGAGCGTGGTCCCACACACCAAAAGGTTGTGGGCTTGATTCATGGTCAGGGCACATACCTGGGATGTGGGTCAATCCTCAGTAGGCGCGTGTATGGGAGGCAACACAATGCTGTTTCTCTCTTTCTCAAATCAATAAAAACATATCCTTGGGTGAAGATTTAAAGAAAAAAGATTTTGCTTTAAATAGCTGCCAAACTAGAGAGTGAAAAGTCATCTGATAATACTACCAATAATAAAAGAAAGTTTCTACTTCTCTTTCCTCACCTGCCTCATAGTGTTTTAATTTACAGGAGTCAGCAACAGCAGCTGAGAATGTGGGAAGAGGTGAACGAGTTTATCTCATCCCCTTTGGCAAAGGCAGGTGGCCTGCCTTGCAATTATGCCCTGGCTGGGTAAAGGGGTGAGTGAAGAGATTCCTATTATTAGTGAAGATTGAAGTTCTGATTAACATAATGACCTGGGCATTGGGATTTCAAGTTCCAATGACTGCATAGACTATATAATGTGATTTAAATTGGTGGTTTAACTTTGTGTTACCTAAACAGGAAGAGGAAAGTTAAGGGAGAGCCTAAATTATCTTCCAAGGACCCAGGAAGAAACTTTTTTTATTGAATATATTTTCTGATGGAGATTTGGAAGTAATGATCTCTTTGGATTTATTGATTAACTTTTATTTATTTTGTATCTTTAACCACTCACTCCCTATTGGCTACTATTCACAAGCAGTTCATTATATTTAAGTCACCTCTGATCTAACAGACCTCCCCATCTCCATGTTCCACTTTAGCGCTCGCTCTCTCTCTCTCTCTCTCTCTCTCTCTCTCTCTCTCTCTCTGTTTCAAGGTCATACTTCCAGAAAAAAATGTTTATGTTTGATTTAAGTAACATCTGCTATTTGTATCTTTATAGCATTTGGGTATGTGTGTAAACTGCTCCTCACCCACTCCATGTGGATGTCAGAATTGTCTATCCAGGATGGAATTCTTGACCCCAGCAGTGGGCACTGGATTCTGACCCTACAAATCATTGTGGTCTACCTCCATCGAAATAGTGATTGATCTAAGAATAGACTATTCTTTAAACCATTGAGTAATAATTTTGGCAACCTAGACAAAAATCAACTGTATATGTAAGGATTTATTTCTGCACTCTCAATTTATTCCATTAATATATGTCTATTCTTGTTCCAGTACCACACTGTTTTTATTACTGTAGCTTTATAGTAAGTTTCAAAATAAAAAAAAGGTGAGTCCTTCAACTTTGCTCTTTTTTTCCAAGATTGTTTTGGTCATTTGGGTCACTTGAATTTCCACATCAATTTTCAGATCACCTTGTTAACTTCTGCAAAAATTGTAGTTGGGATTTTGACAGGTTGAATTTGTAGATTAATTTGGAAAATATTGCCATCTTAATTATATTGTCTTCCGATCTATGATCCTTGGTTATGTCTCCATTTATTTAGATCTTCTCTACTCTCCTTCAAAAATTTTTTGTAATTTTCAGCATACAAGTCTTGGACTTCTTATTTTTGGTTGTTTATTCCAGAGTATTTTATTCTTTTTGATGTTATTATAAATGGAGTTATTTTATTAATTTTGTTTGAAATTGGTCATTACTAGCATATACAATTGATTTTTTTGTATATTGATCTTGTATCTTGAAACTTGCTGAACTTCTTTGTTAGTTCTTGTGGTGTTTTTAGTGGACTCTTTAGGATTTTTTCATTCAAGATTATATAATTTTCAAATAGGGATAGTTTTGCTTCTTTCTAATCTGATATCTTTTATTTCTTTCTTTTGTCTAATTGCCCTGGCTAGAACATCTGGTACAGTGTTAAAAAGAAGTAGTGAAAGCAGACACAATGTTTTTCCTAATCTTAGAGAAAAGCATTCAGTCTTTCACTATTAAGTGTAGATTTTATGTGTAGATACCCTTTATTTGGTAGAGGAAATTCTCTTCTGCTTCTAGTTTGTTGAATTTTTTATCATGAAAGTCTGTTGATTTTGTCAGATGCTTTTTCTGCATCCATTGAGGTGATGCTTTTATGTTTTGTGTTTTCTTCAGGATATGTGCGCTTTAAACTTTGCTAGATAATACTAAGTTGCTCTTCTCAAGATATAGAAATTTATAAAAGAAATTATGGTACTTCTCATTTTCTCATTGTCAGCAATGATTATTAAGGTCTTTTACTTGTTGTCAATGTAATAGGTAAAAAATGCTATTTCATTGTTTTACTTTGTATGTTTCTGATAACTAAGAAAGTTGAAGATGTTTAATATTTTAAATTTTATGGACATTTCAATTTTTTCTTTTGAATTGTCACAATGTAAATATCTTTTGATCATTTTTCTACAGCCTCATTTGTCTTTCTTGTTAATTGGTGGAAGCCCCTTATATATTATAGATTTTTACTTCATGTCATTTATGAAGATTATAGATAGATATTTTATCCAAGTTTATACAAATATAATTCTGGAGAATACAAGAAATCATTCACTTTGCCTTATTCACTGCATTAAAACTACTTTTTAGTTAAAATCTTACATTAAAAGTATATAAAACACAATGACTATTTTTTCAGGACTTAAAGTAAAATGCTTTCCATCACATCTTTGACATATTTAAAATTATAATCTCAGATTCTACTGATTTTTTTTTGCTAAAGAACTGATCAGAAAGGAACTAAAAATTTCTGGGTATTAAAAACTATCATTATGACTATGCCCTATAATTTTCCATGTTGCCTCTGTTCTCTTTCATTATATATGCTAACCTGCTTTTGCCTACTGAGCAAAAATGACATTTCCAAAAGAAATGCTTTGGTAGTATTTGTCTTTCAAGGAATTTTAATATTTTACCTAAGTTGTTGAATTTGATGGCATAGTGTTGTTCATAATATGTCCTTATTATGCTTTTAATATGTGTAGAATCTGAAGTTAATTCACCTCTCTTATTTCTGATCTTGGTCATTTGTATCTTCTTTCATTTTTCCTGATCAGATAGTGTGACTATAGGTTTGCCAATTTTATTGATCTCACAGAACAAGCCTTTCTTTTTATTGATCCCTAATGTTTTTGGTTTCTATTTTATTGATTTCTGTTGTGGTCTTATTATTTCTTTTATTCTGCTAACTTTGGGCTTTATTTGATCTTGTTTTTCTAGTTTCTTGATTAAACCCAAGGTCATTGATTTGAAACTTTTCTTTTTTTTAAGATAAGAGGTTAGCCCTGGCCTGTTTGGCTTAGCAGTTGAGCGTCGGCCTGAGGACCAGGGAGTCCCGGGTTCGGTTCCCGCTAGGGGCATGTAACATACACACACACACACACACACACACACACACACAAGATAAGAGTTTAATGCTACAAATTTCCCTCTAAATACTCCTTAAGGTATATTCCATAAATTTGGAAATGTTATATTTATATTATTTCAGTTGCAAGGACTTTCTAATTTCCCTATTGATTTCTTTGACCCATTGGTTATTCATAAGTGTGTATTTTAGTTTCCAAATTTTGGAGGGTTTTTCAGATATCTTTCTGCTATCGATACCAGAAATAGTGTATATTAAATTATCTATCTCTTCACGTTCTTATTTTCATTGAATGTCCAAATAGCAGGTGCTTCCTAGAGAGAGGGAATAAAGCATATTAACAAGGAATTATTTAAATGATGGAAATTTCAGGTGCCATTGTTTATAGTAGCTCCCAAGTTTTCTGAATACAGTTGTGCAGGTTGTACACTGAAAAGAAGCACCTGCCTGATATGGCCAGGAAAGGCTAAAATCCAGTTCATGCTCTGCTTTCTAAGTTGATACCTACAGGTTTTTTTTTCTAATTTAAAAGAACTATGAAGTCTGGTGGAGGTCCTGATAGCTACCATTTATCTCTGTAATTACTATATGTCTGACACTGTGCTAAAGGTTTTAAATGTGTTATCACATTTAATCATAACAACCCTATATTGAAAGTATTATCATTTTCATTTTTAAAATTAAAAAAAAACTTGAGGATTAGAGAACTTATATAACCAGATCTAAGTTGCAGAATTGGTATGTGTTCTAGTCTGAATTCAAATTAGATTTGTCTGATTTTAAACCTACTATGTTATATTGTCGGTGATTGATTTTTAGTTCAGTGGACCATCAAATGTTCCTCAGATCTCTCTGATAAGTATTTTAGGCAGGTAAAATGTCACAGTTTATCAGCCACTAAGAAAAATAATACCATAAAAGCATGATTGTTTTAAAACATTTGTACTCTGCTTGGGGAATGAAAATTTTCAACTTTGATTACCCAATGTGCATACAGATAAATTGTTTGGGTAGTACTAGGTGATATACATTTATGAAAGGAGATAATCTAGAAAGAGATTTCTATTATAGCTTTCTACCTACTGTTGTGTTTTTGTGGTAAGACCACGTACAGAATAGTGTTTGCTCACAACCTTTCCAGAATATTACGGCCACATCAATTTTAGTAGAGAGTTGTGGGAGAAAGTGTTATGGACAACATAATGACTTGGTATGAAAATGATTTATTTAATGTCCTGCTAGTCTTTTTTCAATGATAACCATGTTGGATTATTACTGTTGTAATTAATGAAACCAGTAATGACCAGAGTTATTCATTATAAAGAGAGAATCTGGCAAGTTTTACCATTTCTATCTTGTAATCGCCATTAAATCTTGGTGCTGACTGTCGCTCAGTGCAAGACACTACTTAGGAAGCAAGGCCCACAGTGGAATCTCACATTCTTTCATCTGTCATTTGTCTTTCACCAGTTCCAGTCTACCCAATGGAGATGATTCAAGAGGTCATGTTACTTCTACTTAAATAATATATTCGTTGATATCTGACCCGTAAGAAATAGGTAGGCTATCCATAGACATTTTCCCATGTCAAATGAGCTCTGGTTGTAAATATCCTCCCCATTCTCCTTGGCAATAATAATGCCTGCTTTCTGGGGGCTCCAACAGATTCAAAGGTGATCATTTTGTGAAAGGCAGATGCCATTCAAGTTTTACCAGTTGGTAGAAAGGTAAATATAGAGGAGATCCTAGTTATGGTTATGGAAGAGAAAAAGGTATAATTATTCCGTTTGCTTTAATTAGTTTAAGAAAATGTGTTTGTAAATGTATTGATTTCTATGTTTGGACTTCTTATGAATGTTATGTTTTAGACAAACACATTAATCCAAAATCCAGTCAACATTATGTGTTGATTCTTAGGGGAAAATAGAACTTGAACATAATATAAACTCAGCATCTTTTTAGCATATGTTGTATAGCTTGATGAAAAGATTGATGTACATAAGAATGTGAGACTTTGAATCACAAGTAAATGACACTTGGTTTGAAGTATGATATTTTAAAGGACATTCATCCTCCGGCCATTATCTATCTAGAGCTTACATTTTCAATGATTTGTATTCTAGACAATTTATTTATAAAATTGGGCAAAATTTGGGAATTCAAGAAAGGGATTATTCTCATCAGTTGGCTATATCTTGACTATATTTCTGACATTTTAAGGTTATTATTCATTGATATTATTATACATTGTGGGATTTTCTTTTAACATTTAGTTTAAAGACTAAGGTAAAGAGGCTGTGATAAAGCTCA
Organism: Molossus molossus; assembly: GCF_014108415.1. Lineage (NCBI taxonomy): Eukaryota > Metazoa > Chordata > Mammalia > Chiroptera > Molossidae > Molossus > Molossus molossus. Next base: position 46,012,654 of record NW_023425388.1, on the reverse strand, counting down.
GAAATAGCTGTTGCCTAAAAGACAAATGCAGTGATTGCTCTTTACACACAACCTGCAATCAGGAACAATATGAGCATCTAAAGATATGAGAGTTTAAATCCTAAGTGCATAAGGATTGCACCCCCACATACCTGAAACATGTTCCATCCTACCTTGGTCTTAACTCCCTCTAATTTTTTCAGTTAGATTAGAAGTTATTCATTTTGGAAGAAATAAAGAAATTCCGACTTGAACTGCCTTGTATCTTTTCATTGCAATTTTCCCAAAGCACAAAAGTAAAAAAGTAAAATTGCCATGTTTCATTGATTTTATTCTTTTGAATGTTGCTATGCTGAAAGCTCTGTGTGAAATTATTAGAAGACAAATTTTAAATGGTTGTAAAAGAAGATGCATATATGGGGACTCACTCAAAGGGCATTATTTAAAAAAGAAATTTTTCAGCTACCTAGATTTCAGGGTAGCTATGCTCATTCAAGGATAGTGAATTCACCATCTGTATGATTATTTTTACATCTGAACGTTTTTTATACACCTGAGAGACTCAAAACTTTCAGGGTCATTTGCCCAGCATGTAGTGGAATGTCCTGTGCAATGGGTTCCAATTAATATCACCACATTCAATGGCCCTGTACCACCAGTGATGGATAACTGCTTTCCACTTGGCTTTATATGGCACTTCTTTGTTGCAGCTGCAACCAGGTCTATCGCCCCTTTGATAAAAATTTCAGTTACCCCAGGGAGAAGCTTTCAACTTTATTAAGCATTGAAGTCTGCACATTTGTTCTTCTTTGGAAGAGCAGATCAAAAGCACACTTTCCAAGGAAGTAATCTGAAAAATTAGGATAGCACTTGCAGACTTTGGCAATAATATTTTCCTGTAATTGAAACCTAAGAACCTGTATCAACTGACTACACTATTATAAAACTTCTTGACATTTGACAAGCCTTTCTCTCTTTAGAAAATTAAATAGAGTTCCTTGATTCTATTTAACAAGTTCTTTAGCACACTGTATCCTTTTTGTTGTGGTTAGGAAAACCTCAGTCTTAGTTTAGAGATGGGGAACTGGCAATCAAGGAAAAAAGCAATTAGGTGATCAAGTCCCGGTACAGAGAAAGGCCTGTGGTTTTCAATTCCATCTCTGGCATTAACTCAGCGTAAAAATTTGAGCAAGCCACTTAATTTTTCTGAGCTATTGTATCCTCATTTTTAAAAAATGAGGGCTGGCTACATAATGTGTAAGATTTCTCTGAAATTATCTGTGCCTAAATGTTGGGCAGAATATGATGAGTCACTGACAACGCCTTATACTTGTACGAGGCCATTCTTAGTTTGGAGCTCCTGTTTGCTTCAAACCTGGGTTTGGTTGGGCAATACAGTAATATGGTGCTATTATATCTCTGAGTGAAATAAGATATATCTAGAGCACTGGTTAAGGTCAGAGAAGTACTAGGTTCACAAAGGAGATTAGACAGCCCATTTCTCCCACCAAGCCCAAGCTGCTAGAATTTTGGAAAAGGCACCAGACAGACTTCTCTTGAGAAAAGTATCTCTTACACACACACACACACACACGCACACACACACACACGCGCGCGCGCGCACACACATTGCCTCTGTGTTGGTCTGAATCTGATAGCTACCTCTGTTTATAAATTCTTTCTAAAGTTTAGATAAAGACCTTTGAATTCCAATTTCTGGGATTTGGATCCTTGGAAGGGGTCCAATTAAGATAAAAATGTATACCACATATTGTCAGTAGACTGAATATAATACCTTGTAGCATTTTGTCAATAGATGCATAAAAAATAAACAGTAAATGTAGAAGTTCTCAAAATGTTTTAGCATTAAAAATTTGGGAAGTATTTCTAAATTTTAAGTTCTGATGATCAGGAATAAGACTGGGGTTATATCCTTCTTCAGAATCTTAACAAGGCTAACTACCACTAAAGCACGGGTCATATTTTTAGAAATTTTTCTTGGGAGATAGGAATTTAGAAGCCAGATTCTAATCTCAGACCCTCAACAATTTATTTCTGATATTGGACAATTCACTTGTTCTGTCTGTCCCATCTATTTTGAACTTTAAGTGGATCTTTTACTAATGCATGTTTGGTAACATTATTCATTAATCATTGGAAAAATATTGGTTTACTGACTTATTCATATCTTCTGAATATTGACTCATTTTATTATACAACATCAAACAATTTTTAAAATTAATATCACCACCAATCTCATCAGGAAAGCCTGTTCAGTGGTTCTCAACCTTCCTAATGCCGTGACCCTTTAACACAGTTCCTCATGTTGTATGTGGGCGTGTCTGCATGTGGGTGGACCCGCCTGGAGATGGATAGAGGAGCCGTGTCTCGGTTCCTAAGACCATCGGAAATATGTGTTTTCCGATGGTCTTAGGTGACCCCTGTGAAAGGGTTGTTCGACCCCCAAAGGGGTCGGGACCCACAGGTTCAGAACCACTGCTTTAATTGTAAAGAAATTATCAAGTTCACTGTGGTGAACTCAAGTTTTCCAAAATTTAAATTTTCTCTTTAACTCAAATTTTAGCCCAGCTGGTGTGTCTCAGTGGTTGAGCATCGACCCATGCACCAAGAGGTTGCCTGTCAGGGCACATGCCCAGGTTGTAGGCCTGATCCCTAGTGGGGGAGATGCAGAAGGCAACTAATCAATATTCTCTCTCATCGATGTTTCTTTTCTTTTTATCCTCACCCGAGGACATTTTTGCATTTATCTTCAAATAGAGCGGGAGGGAGAAAGGAAGAAGAGAGAGAAACATCAAAATGAGAGAGACACATCAACTAGCTATCACCCACACAATCCCAACCAGGGCCGGGGACAAACTGCAACCAAGGTACATGCCCTTAGCGGGAACCAAACCCAGGTCTCTCTGGACTGCAGGCCCACAGGCCCATACTCTAACTGCTGAACCAAACAGAGCAGGGCTCTCTCATCGATGTTTCTATTTCTCTTTCTCTCTTCCTTCCTCTCTGTCTAAAATCAATAAAGAGAAAATATTTTAAAAAATTTTAAAGATATAAATTTTATTACGGGCAAGAAAATACCATGTTTTTCTTGTAATGTCAGGTTTATTTGTTCATTAAAAAAAGTTAAAGTCTTTCAAATACCCAATATGATAATTCATCATTTTTCAATCTTATTTTCAAGTAGAAATGATGTTCCATGAAAACATAAATTGGTTCTGTTTGTAACTCAGTGGCGTAAAATTCTTTTCCTGGAGATAGCCACCCTCCCTCAGCATGCTGCTGCAATGCTCTGTGCACATTTCCCGTGTCATCTGCAGAACATTTACAAGGAGTGTAGCTCTGATAGTTCATCCTTTTTATTACTATATAAACGATATTCCTAAGTGAACCTGGACTTTTATTTTTATTGTGACAGTATGATGGTGAAGAATATATTTACCAGTGCAGTTTGCTGTCGCTGCCTTGATTCTTCCTGAGTGATCAACAGTTTTACTCACCATTACTTTTTTTTTTTTTATCTTCATGCGACGACATTTTTGTCCAGATAGAGTGGGAGGAAGAGAGAGTGAGAGAAACATTGATGTGAAAGGGACACATCGAGTGGCTGCCTCCCGCACAACCCCAACCAGGGCCGGGGACAAACTGCAACCAAGGTATGTGCCCTTAGTGGGAATGGAACCCGGGTCTCTCTGGACCACAGGCCAATGCTCTAACCACTGAGCAAACCAGCCAGGGCCTCATCATTGCTGTTGCACCACTAGTAAATATTATTGTAATGAAGAAGAAAAGTAACACCTTTGTTTTGTTATAAAAATAGCTTGGCCTTGCAGATCCCTGCAGGGATCTTGGAGACCCCAGGAATACACAGACTGCCTTTAGAAAACTGCTGGACTAATTTTAATGTCATTACGGTCTTGACTTTTCCCCTTCTCCTGTTGTCAGAAGAATAGGCCAGCTTCTCACTGCTCCATTTCCTACACAGTTGCTTTATCAGAAGTAAGGAATCATTAACAATGAGGCTTACTCATTAGGAATAGGGTCCCACTCCTCAGTGAATGGATTGCCCTGACTGGCTGGCTGAGCCAGAGTTTAGTAACAGTAGGAAGTTGAACTAATGTAGTCAGTGGTGGTCAGTAGTATGCAACTATTTTCTTCTCACCATACATGCTTATTTTCCCAAGGTGGGATTATAATAAGCAGAACTTGAAGAAATTCTTGGTACAGGGGCAAGGCCAGGATTTGAATCTAGCCGAGGCCAAAGCCCATGTTCTTGGCTACTACCTTATACTGATCTCTTGCTGCTACTCAGCTCCGAAAGTCAGTGATTCTGGAAGACAAGTACATTCCAAGAGTGGCAGATGAAGCTGCTGGTAGTAGTAGTAGTCTCCTTAGACAGCCTTGAAAGAGTTTAGTACTAAGGCACACCCAAAGGAATTGGGTGAAATGGAAGGATTTTAGCAAATGCAGTGACTAGAAAGCTTTTAAAGATACAGAAAGTAGACAGCATGACCTGAAGATTAAAAGAGCAAGTTTTGAATGCAAACAGTTCAAACCCAGAATTACCTCTGACCAGCTTTGTCATTTAGGGGAAGCTATTTAACCTCTCTGTGCTTTATTGTACTCATTTGTAAGATGAAATAATGAGAGATGGTGATAATAATAGTGCTACCTTCTGAAGCTTCAATTAGTAATTGTCTGGAAAGAAGTAGTAGAGCACATGGGAAATAGTAATGAATCATGGCTATTAAAATTATTTGCAGCACTGGGCACATGAAAACCATGCAGTACTAGTTGGCTATTATTATTGAACACACTGCCTCTTGCTTCTCATTACAGGTGCAAACACAAGCTTCATTTGTTTGTTCTATACTGATTTACTGAACACCCACTGTGTCACTGTCACTGTGCTGGGGGTGAACCTGCTCTGGTCCTGTGGTTGGCAGCTCCAATGTATCTATTATTTCCTTTTCTTTCACTGTAGACACTAGGAAAGAGGAGTGCATCCACTTCCATGGTCTTCCTTTGACTAAGCAGTTCATGTCAAGTATCATGTCATTTTCTTCTATTCTTTTCCTTTTTCCCCCTTCCTTCCAGATTAGAGTCAGACCATTAATAATTACATCTTGACATCCAGGCCAAATTTAAAATCAAACAAACATAGATGGGAAAGTAAGCCTTTCCCATTTTCTAGTATTGTTATTAGGGTTCAAAAATTTTAAACCAAAAATCACTTTGCATGGTATATCTTTCTCTCATCAAAGTGAAAGCATAGCTAATATTACTCTGATGGTTGCAGGTAGATTATTTGAGAGGAAGCTCTCTAACTCATTTCCACTGTATGCAACATACTTAGTACTTGAAAATTCCTTAAGAAGTGTGTATTAAAAAAAAGTGCATATATGCAGATGAAAATGGAGTTCTTCACTATTATCTAATCACAAATAATTTTCCTGAGAATATGAAGATTCTCCCTAAGAACCCAAGAACATAAATGCCAACAATTTATTCATAGAAACTAAAATAAGATTAAAAAATTTAAAGAAGGTAATCTTTGAGTGGTTAAAAAAAAGCTAATAATTTGTGTTTAACAGCTTTTAAGCTTTATTCTTTCTGAAAGTTTAAATTCTTCCTAATCTTAGCAAACACTAAAACATATAAAAATCATAGTATAGCTGTACAGAAAATGTGTCTATAAAATGTCATGTCTGACAGATTTGAAAATTGAATTGTATTTAAAATGTATTAGGAGAAATCCCCATATAAAAGAATAGTAGGCTGAATCATTTCAGTAAGAAATTCTATTGTTAACCACAGAAAAGTCCTCTCTAAATTATATTTTGAGTGTCTAAATTTGCATATTTCATGTATTTTAAGGCAAGATTTGTTTTAGGTGAAGCTTTATATTTATATCTATAATAGTAGAAGCAAATGTCTCTATTATTTATCAAGTTAGAATCACACCATTGTTTTATTGAAAAGTATTCTGACAGAAATAAACTGTAATGTGAGTCATGAGCTGAACTTGCTACCAGTGATATAATTAATTTCAGCATGCATTTTCCTTGACCTCTCAGCACTATTCATTACTATTGGCCACTTCCTGTCTTGAATGGAAAATAATATAATAATTAAAAAATGATAATACAAGAATAAACTCTGTGTTTCATCTACTCACAACTGCAAGCCTACTTTTGCCCCACTCTGTAATATCAGCAGATGGCATCTTCATTCCCCCCCAGTTAAAACAAAAACTAGATAGTCATATTTTAAAAAATTTAACCTTTTGCCCTGGCCAGTTTGGCTCAGCAGCTGGAACCTCAGCTCATGGACCAAAGAGTCTTGGGTTCAGTTCTGATTAAGGGCCCATACCTTGATTGCACTTGGGTCTCTGGCTCTGGTAAGGGTCGTGCAGGAGGCAACCCATCTATGTGTCTCTCTCACGTCAATGTTTCTCTCTCTCTCTCTCTCTCTCTCTCTCCCTCCCGCTCTAAAGATAAATGGAAAAATATCCTCAGGTGAGGATTAAAAAATAAATAAACAAATAAAAATTAAAACTTTAACCTTTTAGCCCTGGCTGGTATGGCTCTGCGGTTAGAGCGTTGGCCCGAGGACCAATGAGTCACGGGTTTGATTCCGGCTAAGGGCATGTAACTCGGTTGCAGTTTGTCCCAACCCTGGTTGGGGTCGTGAGGGAGGCAGCCACTCCATGTGTCCCTTTCACGTCAATGTTTCTCTCTCTCTTCCTCTCTCTCCCTCCTTCTCTATATGAACAAAATTGGAGAAATGTCCTCGGGTGAGGATTAAAAAAAAAATGTTTTTATGTGTTTCAATTCATTGCAGTAATAATTTTTATTGATGCTTAAATTATGTCATATTTGACCAGTAGAAGCTTCTTCCATTTGGCTCCTGAGTTCTTTTTAAAAAATTATTACATCTTGACCTCTAAGCCAAATTAAGTAATTTATTTATTTTTAATCCTCACCCAAAGATATTTTTCCACTTATCTTCAAATAGAGTGGGAAGGAAGGGGGCAGAGAGAAAGAGAGAGAGACATTGATGTGAGAGAGACATACCAATTGATTGCTTCCGCATGACCCTGACCAGGGCTGGGAACCTACCTGCAACTGAGGTACTGCCCTTGACCGAAATCGAACGGGAGACCCTTTGTCCCACAGGCCGACACTCTAACCACTGAGCCAAACTGGCCAGGGCTCTAAGCCAAATTTAAAATCTAACAAACATAGATGGGAAAATAAGCCTTTTCCATTTTCTAGTATTGTTATTAAGGTTTAAATTTTTAAGCCAAAAAACACTTTGCATGATATATCTTTCTTTCATCAAAATGAAAGCATAGCCTGGCCGGTGTGGCTCAATGGTTGAGCACCGACCCATGCATCAAGAAGTCGCCAGTTTGATGCCCGGTCAGGCCACATGCCCAGGTTGTGGGCCTAATCCCCAGTGGAGGGCATGCAGGAGGTGGCCACTCAATATTCTCTCTTATTGATGTTTCTATCTTGTTCTCTCTCTCTCTAAAATCAATAAAGAAAATTTTTTTTTTAAAAAATGAAAGCATAGCTAATATTACTCTGATGACTACAGGTATATTATTTGAGAGGAAGCTAACTCATTTCCCACTGTGTGCAATATACTTAGTACTTGAAAATTTCTTAAGAAGTGTGTATAAAAAAAAAAAGTGCATACATGCAGATGAAAATGACACCCTGTAATGTCAGCAAATGGCATCCTGAGTCCTTTTTTTAAATCTTTATTTTTTATTTTATTGATTTTAGAGAAAGAGAGGAAGGGACGAGAGAGAAATATTGATTCATTGTTCTACTTATTTATGCATTTATTAGTTGCCTCCTGTATGTACCCTGACTGAGGATCAAACCTGCAACCTTGGCATACTGGGACAATTCTCTAACCAACTGAGCTACCCAGTCAGGGTTCCTGAGTTCTTTTGACAAATCTCAATAGTCTCTGGTAGCCTCATTGTTTTCCAGAATAATAAGCTACTACAAGATCATCTTAGAAATTTTTTGCTCCAAGACTGAGATCATCCATTTCTTCAAGGAGTCGTGTTGGTAAATGGTATTTGGAGACCACAATCTGGATATTAAGAGTGTTCATTGCTGTTGCACTTTTTCTAGGCTTGTTCAGTGTACAAAGCTAAGAAAACATAAATATTTTTTAAAAAAAAATAAGTTCCCAGTATTTTACATTTAAGATGAAAATGTTTTTACTTCTTTGATTTTATATTTATGCTATTTTTATTATTGTAAAAAATATTTTTTCTTAATGGTATAAACACAATTACTTATTTTCTTTATCCTATATTGCATAAAATAATTTCAAGATAACATAACTAGTGTTATCACTAACAATATGATTATGGGAAATTGTTCAAGATTTTTTTACCTTAATTTACTTACTTTGGTCCTCAGAATATATTCTACTAGGAAAATTAAATTAATGTGTTCTTAATTCATTTGAAATAATTCTTCTCTCTGTGAGTATGCCAACAACTCACTGTATAGAGTGATTTGTTTCATTTTGCTTAAGATTTTTAGGGATTTCTTTTTAAATATAAATAATATTTAACTAAGACATTTATATGATTCCAAAGAAGTCTACCAAACAAAGTACATTCAAGGAAGACCATCATCTGTCCTTTCTTACAGTTTATTCCCTCTCCCTCCCTATATGCAGTTGTTTTAAAACTTTTTAACTTTAGCCCTGGCTGGTTTTGCTCAGCTGTTAGAGCGTCGGCCTGTGGTCCAGAGAAACCCGGGTTCGGTTCCTGCTAAGGGCACGTACCTCAGTAGCAGTTTGTCCCTGGCCCTGGATGGGTCGTGTGGGAGGCAGCCACTTGATGTGTCCCTTTCACATCGATGTTTCTCTCTCTCTCTTTCTCTCTCCTTCCCACTCTATCTGAACAAAAAATAGAAAAATGTCCTCGAGTGAGGATTAAAAAAAAAAACAAAAAAAAAAAACAAAAAACTTTTTCACTTTAGCCTGCTATTTAAAAAAAATTAACAAAAATGTATGTCATTGTGTCCTCTCTCTTTTTAAAAGTAGAACGTAACATATTATACTTACTTTTCTTCCACTTGCTTTTTTCACTTGCCTCTGTACTTTGAAGATCACTTTCATAGCAGTTAAAAACAACCCTATTTCCTTTTATAGTTGTGTTGTACTTTATAGAGTGGTTATATCATGGTTTATTCATCAGAACCCTTTTGGTGGATGTTTGACTATTTTGCTAGTTGTGTGTGGTTAATATTTAACAATCAGCTTAATCCAGAGGAAAAAGCTCTGATTTGGAGTGTTTGCAAATTTCTATGTGGTGTAAATACTCCCACCATGGCTGATTTCAAGCTACTGACTTCATGTCACTGGATGTGAAACTGGGAAGTGATGTACAATAGCACACCTTGGTGTAGCTTTTCTACCATTCAGATATAATA